>NC_091333.1:20117839-20180339 GCF_038502225.1 Cherax quadricarinatus | reverse complement strand
ATGCTACTATACTTCAAGGGTCTACTACTCTACTTTCAGGGTATACTACTATAATTCCAGGGTATACTGCTCTTCTTTCAGGGTATACTACTATAATTCCAGGGTATACTGGTCTTCTTTCAGGGTATACTACTATAATTCCAGGGTATACTGCTCTTCTTTCAGGGTATACTACTATAATTCCAGGGTATACTGCTCTTCTTTCAGGGTATACTACTATAATTCCAGGGTATACTGCTCTTCTTTCAGGGTATACTACTATAATTCCAGGGTATACTGCTCTACTTCCAGGGTATACTGCTCTACTTCCAGGGCATACTACTATACTTCCAGGGTATGCTGCTCTACTTTCAGGGTATACTACTTCCAGTGTATACTGATATACTTCCAGTGTATACTGATCTACTTTCAGGGTATACTGCTGTACTTCCAGGGTATACTGCTGCACTTCCAGGGTATACTGCTCTGCTTTCAGGGTATACTGCTCTGCTTTCAGGGTATACTGCTCTAGTTCCAGGGTATACTGCTCTACTTCCAGGGTATACTGCTCTACTTTCAGGATATACTGCTCTACTTCCAGGGTGTACTGCTCTTCTTCCAGGGTGTACTGCTCTACTTCCAGGGTATACTGCTCTACTTTCAGGATATACTGCTCTACTTTCAGGGTATACTGCTCTACTTCCAGGTTATACTGCTCTGCTTCCAGAGTATACTGCTCTACTTCCAGGGTATACTACTCTACTTTCAGGGTATACTACTATAATTCCAGGGTATACTGCTCTTCTTTCAGGGTATACTACTATAATTCCAGGGTATACTGCTCTTCTTTCAGGGTATACTACTATAATTCCAGGGTATACTGCTCTTCTTTCAGGGTATACTACTATAATTCCAGGGTATACTGCTCTTCTTTCAGGGTATACTACTATAATTTCAGGGTATACTGCTCTTCTTTCAGGGTATACTACAATTCCAGGGTATACTGCTCTTCTTTCAGGGTATACTACTCTACTGATGCATTTTACATCATGTCAACACAAAGTCGCTCCCAACACTAGAGATGGACACCTTCTGTCTTGCTAAACTCCTGTCTTGTTGCCCTCCTTTCTTGTTGCCCTCCTGTCTTGTTGCCCTCCTGTCTTGCTGCCCTCCTGTCTTGCTGCCCTCCTGTCTTGTTACCCTCCTGTCTTGCTGCCCTCCTATCTTGTTGCCCTCCTATCTTGGTGCCCTCCTGTCTTGCTGCCCTCCTGTCTTGCTGCCCTCCTATCTTGTTGCCCTCCTATATTGGTGCCCTCCTGTCTTGCTGCCCTCCTGTCTTGTTGCCCTCTTGTCTTGCTACCCTCTTGTCTTGCTGCCCTACTGTCTTGCTACCCTACTGTCTTGCTACCCTCCTGTCTTGCTACCCTACTGTCTTGCTATCCTACTGTCTTGCTATCCTACTGTCTTGCTACCCTACTGTCTTGCTACCCTACTGTCTTGCTACCCTCCTGTCTTGCTACCCTACTGTCTTGCTATCCTACTGTCTTGCTATCCTACTGTCTTGCTACCCTACTGTCTTGCTACCCTACTGCCTGCCATCCTTTCGTCCGCCTGCCCTGTTCTCCTGGGAACACTGAGGAAGCTGACACCATCTTGAGTATGTAGTGTAGGAGGAGGTACAACCTTGAACACTGAGCCCCCTCACTCAAGTGCCTTCAAGAGGCCGTACACTTTGTTCTTAAAACACCTTGGTGCTCTTTATCCAAGGTGCTGGTGTGGCACTCACCTAGGTGTCTACGACAACAGTAGCAACAGCTTGGTTGACCAGAGGAGCCTGGTCCATGGCTGGACTCCAGGAGTAGAAACACTCTGGGAACTTATCAGAGTTGTAGGGGTTGAGACATCGCTGTTTGGTTGGCTAATTAGGTTTACAATCTATCGCTTAGCCGAGGGTCAGAGAGTTAACGCCCCCGCGGCCCGGTGGTTGCAGTGTCCCAGGATGCGACCCACACCAGTCGACTAACAGGTATACTGACGACAACAGAGATAATGTTTCTACGGCTACGAACCCAGGCCCTCACCGAAGCGAGAGCGTTAACTCATTATGAGTGGGTTCACCAGATAGACGCAAAGAGATAGACGTACTGAAGTTCTGACAAGAGCTGCCAGGGGCATGAAGAGAGTTGATCTAGGTCGGGTACTTCACATATTTATACTCTCAACTGCTCTAACAACTCTTACTGAATACAGATTTTTAACAGTTAAGACGGACGATGAATACCAGTTGAAGGGGAAAAAGTATCCAATACTACATTATGTATATGGAACCTGTCCACCACCAGCCAACATATACATATATATATATATATATATATATATATATATATATATATATATATATATATATATATATATATATATATATATATATATATATATAATGTCGTACCGAATGGGTAAAATTGGTCAATGAGCAATAACTCGTTTAAAATTAAGTCCTTTCTAAAATTTTCTCTTATAAGTTTAAAGATATATTTTTTCATTTATGTAATGTAAAAAAATAAAAATTTTGTACCAAACAAACCTTAGAAAACTTACCTAACCTTATTACAACAAGCGCAATTTAATTTAGCCTAATCCAACTAACTATATTTTAGATAAGTTTACAATAATTTAATAATAAACACAATTAAATATATTGTTTTCGTTAGGTTCAGAATGATTTTTGCGAAGTTATTACATACACAAATTTTCGCTTGATTTATTCGGCAAGAAGAACGTTGATTAATTATACACATGTGCAACTCTTGGGTATCTTTATAAAGGAAACGTTTCGCCACACAGTGGCTTCATCAGTCCATACAAAGGAGAAACATGAAGAACAGGAGGAGAATGAGGTAATCAGTCCCTCAACCTTGAGTCGATGTGGTCAGTCCATCAATCTTGAATAGAATACAGCATATGAGCAGAGAAGCAGCTTATATACCGTAGGCAGGAGAGGTGCAGCAGACGTAGGTGGTGTCACATTTGTCCAATGTGGAAGTAGGTCGTGCCCAAGGGTTAGGCAAGTGAAGAATTCCCAAGTACTATTAAGATCCCAAGAAGTTGCAGTGTCTGACAGGATTGTAGATCAGTGGTTCAGAGAACCGACACGTTGATAAATTAGACACATGTGCAACTCTTGGGTATCTTTATAGAGGAAACGTTTCGCCTCTAAAGATACCCAAGAGTTTCACATGTGTCTAATTTATCGACGTGTCGGTTCTCTGAACCATTCATCTACAAGTAGACCGTTGCTGTTTAAGCCAGAATCGCAAATTTTACCTATTCGGCACGACATTATATATATATACATATAATTTTTCAAGTTATGGGGAGCGGGGTGCTGGGGCAGTTGTGTACGTGTACAGAATGAAAGGAGTGACTTAGGGTGTGTCCTTGTGTATGATCAGTGCAGTACGTGATGTACAAGTCTGATGCAACACACAAGAAATAACAGAGGTACAAGAAAGTTACATTAATGTTGCACATGCATTGTACAGTGGTACGTACAGTGTACGACAGTGTCATTTTGGGGAGGTGGGTAAGGACATGTAGTGAACATTGTCCGTGTTCACTACATGTAGTGAACATTGTCCGTGTTCACTACATGTGGTGGTAGATACGCGGTGATAATCACCATCATCAGCGTCAAGACAGAAGGTACCATAGAAGGTACCATAGCATTGATGGTATGGAACACTGGCAGATTGATGCATCAGATTCATGTACAACACCAGGCTGTCTTTAATGGCGATGTTTCGATCACTCTGCAAACTTTTCACCTGCTAATATAGGATGACTTGTATATTGGAGATACATCTGTTAGGTGTTCAGTTCTTCAACCTTTCTGTTTAGTCGCTCAGCCTTAGTGGTGATCAGTCCCTCAGCCTGGTACACCTGGAGCATAGCTGTGATCAGTCCCTCAGTTTGGTACACCTGGAGCATAGCTGTGGTGATCAGTCCCTCAGTTTGGTACACCTGGAGCATAGCTGTGGTGATCAGTCCCTCAGCTTGGTACACCTGGAGCATAGCTGTGGTGATCAGTCCCTCAGTTTGGTACACCTGGAGCATAGCTGTGGTGATCAGTCCCTCAGCTTGGTACACCTGGAGCATAGCTGTGATCAGTCCCTCAGTTTGGTACACCTGGAGCATAGCTGTGGTGATCAGTCCCTCAGCTTGGTACACCTGGAGCATAGCTGTGGTGATCAGTCCCTCAGCTTGGTACACCTGGAGCATAGCTGTGGTGATCAGTCCCTCAGCTTGGTACACCTGGAGCATAGCTGTGGTGATCAGGCCCTCAGCTTGGTACACCTGGAGCATAGGTGTGGTGATCAGCCCCTCAGCTTGGTACACCTGGAGCATAGCTGTGGTGGTCAGTCTCTGAGCCTGGTACACCTGGAACATAGCTGTGGTGGTCAGTTCCTCAGCCTGGTACACCTGGAGCTTAGCTGTGGTGGTCAGTCCCTCAGCCTGGTACACCTGGAGCATAGCTGTGGTGGTCAGTCCCTCAGCCTGGTACGCCTGGAGCATAGCTGTGGTGGTCAGTCCATCAGCTTGGTACACCTGGAGCATAGCTGTGGTGGTCAGTCCCTCAGCCTGGTACACCTGGAGCATAGCTGTGGTAATCAGTCCGTCAGCTTGGTACACCTGGAGCATAGCTGTGGTGGTCAGTCCCTCAGCCTGGTACACCTGGAGCATAGCTGTGGTGGTCAGTCCCTCAGCTTGGTACACCTGGAGCATAGCTCTATTGTGTTACACCTGGAGCATTGCTCTATTGTGTTACACCTGGAGCTTAGCTCTATTGTGTTACACCTGGAGCATAGCTCTACTGTGTGTAATTGTGGTGGTCATTCCCTCAGCCTGGTACACCTGGAGCATAGCTGTGGTGGTAAATCCCTCAGCCTGGTACACCTGGAGCATAGCTGTGATGGTCAGTCCCTCAGCCTGGTACACCTGGAGCATAGCTCTATTGTGTTACACCTGGAACATAGCTCTATTGGGTTACACCTGGAGCATAGCTCTATTGTGTTACACCTGGAGCATAGCTCTATTGGGTTACGCGTGGAGCATAGCTCTACTGTATTACACCTGGATCATAGCTGTGGTGGTCAGTCCCTCAGCCGTGTACACCTGGAGCATATCTCTACTGCGTTACACTTGGAGCATAGCTCTACTGTGTTACACCTGGTGCATAGCTCTACTGTTACACCTGGAGCATAGCTCTACTGTTACACCTGGAGCATAGCTCTACTGTGTTACACATGGAGCATAGTTCTACTGTGTTACACCTGGAGCATTGCTCTACTGTGTTACACCTGGAGCATAGCTCTTGTGGTACACCTGAAGCATAGCTCTATTGTGGTACACCTGGAACATAGCTCTGCTGTATTACACCTGGAGCATAGCTCTATTGTGGTACACTTGGAACATAGCTCTGCTGTATTACACCTGGAGCATAGCTCTATTGTGGTACACCTTGAGCATAGCTCTGTTGTGGTACACCTGGAACATAGCTCCACTGTGTTACACCTGGAAAATTTGTCATCACAGCTTGTGTGTTGCCACGTACGCATCTTGTATGTTGCCACGGACACATTCTTGTGTGTTGCCACGGACACATCTTGTGTGTTGCCACGGACACATCTTGTGTTGCCACGGACACATCTTGTGTGTTGCCACGGACACATCTTGTGTGTTGCCACAGACACATCTTGTGTGTTGCCACGGACACATTCTTGTGTGTTGCCACGGACACATCTTGTGTGTTGCCACGGACACATTCTTGTGTGTTGCCACGGACACATCTTGTGTGTTGCCACGGACACATTCTTGTGTGTTGCCACGGACACATTCTTGTGTGTTGCCACGGACACATCTTGTGTGTTGCCACGGACACATCTTGTGTGTTGCCACGGAGACATCTTGTGTGTTGCCACGGAGACATCTTGTGTGTTGCCACGGACACATCTTGTGTGTTGCCACGGACACATTCTTGTGTGTTGCCACGGACACATCTTGTGTGTTGCCACGGACACATTCTTGTGTGTTGCCACGGAGACATCTTGTGTGTTGCCACGGACACATTATTGTGTGTTGCCACGGACACATCTTGTGTGTTGCCACGGACACATCTTGTGTGTTGCCACGGACACATCTTGTGTGTTGCCACGGACACATCTTGTGTGTTGCCACGGACACATCTTGTGTGTTGCCACGGACACATCTTGTGTGTTGCCACGGACACATCTTGTGTGTTGCCACGGACACATCTTGTGTGTTGCCACGGACACATCTTGTGTGTTGCCACGGACACATTCTTGTGTGTTGCCACGGACACATTCTTGTGTGTTGCCACGGACACATCTTGTGTGTTGCCACGGACACATCTTGTGTGTTGCCACGGACACATCTTGTGTGTTGCCACGGACACATCTTGTGTGTTGCCACGGACACATTCTTGTGTGTTGCCACGGACACATCTTGTGTGTTGCCACGGACACATTCCTGTGTGTTGCCACGGACACATCTTGTGTGTTGCCACGGACACATCTTGTGTGTTGCCACGGACACATCTTGTGTGTTGCCACGGACACATCTTGTGTACGGACACGGACTGTCTCTGAGGCTTCATTACAGCGTCACTGATGCTGCCTGAGGAGGCTCATGTATTAATCATCGCGTCAACTGGTGTATACACTCGTCCGTATCGTTAGAAAACTGGTACTGGAGCACGTTTCGCTCACTGGGAGATAGTTTAGTGTTTGGGTAGAAGAACCCTGGCTGAGCGAAACATAAGAACATAAGAACATTTGTCAATATTAAACTGCATCTGCCACTTCTCTGACCATTGCGTCAGTCTATTCAAATCATCCTGGAGTGCTCTAATGTCCTCATTAGAATGAATTTGACGGCCTATTTTGGTGTCATCAGCAAATTTGCTTATGTCGCTATTTATCCCCTCATCTTTGTCGTTTATGTAAATTGTGAACAACAACGGGCCCAACACTGACCCCTGAGGAACACCGCTTGTGACGTGCCCCCATTCTGATTTCTCCCCATTTATGCAAACTCTCTGCTGTCTATTTGCCAGCCATGCCTCTACCCAGGGAAAAAATTCTCCTCCTATTCCGTGTGCCTTAAGCTTCCTCAATAGCCTCTGGTGTGGAACTATCGAAAGCCTTACTGAAGTCCATATACACAATATCATGTTCAATACCATGATCTACCTCCTCAAACACCTTAGTGAAAAAAAATTAGTAAATTCGTAAGACAGGAACGCCTCTTTGTAAAACTGTGTTGAGATTCATTAATCAATCTGTGCCTGTCAAGATGGCTACGAATTCCTTCGGCAATTATTGATTCCATAAATTTTCCCACTATGGAGGTAAGGCTTATTGGTCTATAGTTCGAAGCCAAGGACCTGTCACCTGCCTTGTAAATAGGAATTACATTTGCCATTTTCCACTTATCAGGCACTATGCCAGTTTGTAGTGATATGTTAAAAAGATTAGCCAAACGTATGCTAAATTCCTCTTTACATTCCTTTAAAACCCTTGCAAACAGTTCATCAGGGCCTGGGGATTTGTTAGGTTTTAGTTTCTCTATTTGTCTGAGGACCATGTCACTAGTTACCGCATTAGTACATAGTTTATTATCCTGTTCTACATAATTTATTATTTCAGGAATATCGCTAGTATTTTCCTGGGTGAAAACTGAGAGGAAGTAGGTATTGAGAATTTCACACATATCCTTATCACTGTCAGTGATCTGACCTGTGTTACTATTAAGTGGGCCAATCTTGTTCCTAATCTTACTTCTGTATACCTGAAGGAACCCTTTTGGGTTAGTCTTTGAATCCCTTGCCACCTTAGCCTCATAATCCCTTTTTGCTTTTCTTATTCCTTTCTTTATTTCTCCCCCGTAATTGAATATATTGATTTCTTAACTGCCCATCCCCTCTTTTGATACGCCTATATATGCTTCTCTTTTGACCAATGAGATGTTTTAATCTATTGTTCATCCATTTGGGATCATTTTTGTTAGATCTAATTTCCCTACCCGGAACAAAAGTTGTCTGGGCAGCTAGAACTATGCTCTGAAAAACGTCATATTGGCAACCAAGATCACCTACCTGACCCATAGTCGGGACATCCCAATTTAGCCCACCCAGGTAATTTTTCAGTCCCACGAATGTGTTTCAAAACGATGTTCATGGATCTCTTGTTACGTCATATTTGTACATATTGTTTGTTGCTCCTGGAGGACTGTGTTCTGGAGGACTGTGTTCTGGAGGACTGTGTTCTGGAGGACTGTGTTCTGGAGGACTGTGTTCTGGAGGACTGTGTTCTGGAGGACTGTGTTCTGGTGGACTGTGTTCTGGAGGACTGTGTTCTGGAGGACTGTTCTGGAGGACTGTGTTCTGGAGGACTGTGTTCTGGAGGACTGTACTCTGGAGGACTGTGTTCTGGAGGACTGTGTTCTGGAGGACTGTGTTCTGGAGGTGTGTATTCTGGAGGACAGTGTTCTGAAGGACTGTGTTCTGAAGGACTGCGTTCTGGAGGTGTGTGTTCTGGGGGACTGTGTTCTGAAGGACTGCGTTCTGGAGGTGTGTATTCTGGAGGTGTGTGTTCTGGAGGACTGTGTTCTAGAGGACTGTATTCTGAAGGACTGTACTCTGGAGGACTGTGTTCTGAAGAACTGTGTTCTGAAAGACCGCGTTCTGAAGGTGTGTGTTCTGAAAGACTGCGTTCTGAAGGACTGCGTTCTAAAGGACTGCATTTTGGAGGTGTGTGTTCTGCAGGACTGTGTTCTGGAGGACTGTCTTCTGGAGGTGTGTGTTCTGCAGGACTGTGCTCTGGAGGACTGTTCTGAAGGACTGTTCTGGAGGACTGTGATTCTGAAGGACTGTGCTCTGGAGGACTGTGTTCTGAAGGACTGTGCTCTGGGGGTGTGTTCTGGAGGACTGTGTTCTGGAGGACTGTGTTCTGGAGGATTGTGTTCTGGAGGACTGTGTTCTGGAGGAATGTGTTCTGGAGGACTGTGTTCTGAAGAACTGTGTTCTGAAGGACCGTGTTCTGGAGGTGTGTGTTCTGAAAGACTGCGTTCTCAAGGACTGCGTTCTAAAGGACTGCGTTCTGGAGGTGTGTGTTCTGCAGAACTGTGTTCTGGAGGACTGTTCTGGAGGTGTGTGTTCTGCAGGACTGTGTTCTGGAGGACTGTGTTCTGGAGGTGTGTGTTCTGCAGGACTGTGTCCTGAAGGACTGTTCTGAAGGACTGTTCTGGAGGACTGTGATTCTGAAGGACTGTGTTCTGGGTACTGTGTTCTGGGTACTGTGTTCTGGAGGACTGTGTTCTGGAGGACTGTGTTCTGGAGGACTGTGTTCTGGAGGACTGTACTCTGGAGGACTGTGTTCTGGAGGACTGTTCTGGAGGACTGTACTCTGGAGGACTGTGTTCTGGAGGACTGTACTCTGGAGGACTGTGTTCTGGAGGACTGTGTTCTGGAGGACTGTGTTCTGGAGGACTGTGTTCTGGAGGACTGTGTTCTGAAGGACTGTGCTCTGGGGGGTGTTCTGGGTACTTGGTTTGGAGGACTGTGTTCTGGAGGACTGTGTTCTGGAGGACTGTGCTCTGGGAGTGTGTTCTGAGTACTGTGTTCTGGAGGACTGTGTTCTGGAGGACTGTGTTCTGGAGGACTGTGTTCTGGAGGACTGTGTTCTGGAGGACTGTGTTCTGGAGGACTGTGTTCTGGAGGACTGTGTTCTGAAGAACTGTGTTCTGAAGGACCGCGTTCTGGAGGTGTGTGTTCTGCAGGACTGTGTTCTGGAGGACTGTGTTCTGGAGGTGTGTGTTCTGCAGGACTGTGCTCTGGAGGACTGTTCTGAAGGACTGTTCTGGAGGACTGTTATTCTGAAGGACTGTGCTCTGGAGGACTGTGTTCTGGAGGACTGTGTTCTGGAGGACTGTACTCTGGAGGACTGTGTTCTGGAGGACTGTGTTCTGGAGGACTGTGCTCTGGGGGTGTGTTATGGGTACTGTGTTCTGGAGGACTGTGTTCTAAAGGACTGTGCTCTGGGGGGTGTTCTGAGTACTTGGTTTGGAGGACTGTGTTCTGGAGGACTGTGTTCTGGAGGACTGTACTCTGGAGGACTGTACTCTGGAGGACTGTGTTCTGGAGGACTGTGTTCTGGAGGACTGTGCTCTGGGGGTGTGTTCTGGGTACTGTGTTCTGGAGGACTGTGTTCTGGAGGACTGTGTTCTGGAGGACTGTGTTCTGGAGGACTGTACTATGGAGGACTGTGTTCTGGAGGACTGTGTTCTGGAGGACTGTGTTCTGGAGGACTGTGTTCTGGAGGACTGTACTCTGGAGGACTGTGTTCTGGAGGACTGTGTTCTGGAGGACTGTGCTCTGGGGGTGTGTTCTGGGTACTGTGTTCTGGAGGACTGTGTTCTAAAGGACTGTGCTCTGGGGGGTGTTCTGAGTACTTGGTTTGGAGGACTGTGTTCTGGAGGACTGTGTTCTGGAGGACTGTACTCTGGAGGACTGTACTCTGGAGGACTGTGTTCTGGAGGACTGTGTTCTGGAGGACTGTGCTCTGGGGGTGTGTTCTGGGTACTGTGTTCTGGAGGACTGTGTTCTGGAGGACTGTGTTCTGGAGGACTGTGTTCTGGAGGACTGTACTATGGAGGACTGTGTTCTGGAGGACTGTGTTCTGGAGGACTGTGTTCTGGAGGACTGTGTTCTGGAGGACTGTGTTCTGGAGGACTGTACTCTGGAGGACTGTGTTCTGGAGGACTGTGTTCTGGAGGACTGTGTTCTGGAGGACTGTGTTCTGGAGGACTGTGTTCTGGAGGCCTCTGTACTGGAGGACTGTGTTCTGGAGGACTGTACTCTGAAGGACTGTGTTCTGGAGGACTGTGTTCTGGAGGACTGTGTTCTGGAGGACTGTGTTCTGAAGGACTGTGCTCTGGGGGTGTGTTCTGGGTACTGTGTCCTGGAGGACTATGTCCTGGAGGACTGTGTTCTGGAGGACTGTTTTTTTGAGGACTGTGTTCTGGAGGACTGTGTTCTGGAGGACTGTGTTCTGGAGGACTGTACTCTGGAGGACTGTGTTCTGGAGGACTGTGTTCTGGAGCACTGTGTTCTGGAGGACTGTGCTCTGGAGGACTGTGCTCTGGGGGTGTGTTCTGGGTACTGTGTTCTGGAGGACTGTGTTCTGGAGGACTGTACTCTGGAGAACTGTGTTCTGGAGGACTGTGTTCTGGAGGACTGTGTTCTGGAGGACTGTTCTGGAGGACTGTACTCTGGAGGACTGTGTTCTGGAGGACTGTGTTCTGGAGGACTGTGTTCTGGAGGACTGTGTTCTGGAGGACTGTGTTCTGGAGGACTGTGTTCTGGAATACTGAGTTCTGGAGGACTGTGTTCTGGAGGACTGTGTTCTGGAGGACTGTACCCTGGAGGACTGTACTCTTGAGGACTGTGTTCTGGAGGACTGTGTTCTTAAGGACTGTACTCTGGAACACTGTGTTCTGGAGCACTGTGTTCTGGAGCACTGTGTTCTGGAGGACTGTGTTCTGGAGGACTGTGTTCTGGAGGACTGTGTTCTGGAGGACTGTGTTCTGGAGGATTGTGTCTGGAGGACTGTATTCTGGAGGACTGTGTTCTGGAGGACTGTGTTCTGGAGGACTGTGTTCTGGAGGATTGTGTCTGGAGGACTGTATTCTGGAGGACTGTTTTCTGGAGGACTGTGTTCTGGAGGACTGTGTTCTGGAGGACTGTGTTCTGGAGGATTGTGTCTGGAGGACTGTATTCTGGAGGACTGTATTCTGGAGGACTGTGTTCTGGAGGACTGTGTTTTGGAGGTGTGTATTCTGGAGGACAGTGTTCTGAAGGACTGTGTTCTGGAGGACTGTAATGAAGGTCTGCGTTCTGAGGGACTGCGTTCTGGAGGTGTGTTCTGGGGGACTGTGTTCTGAAGGACTGCGTTCTGGAGGTGTGTGTTCTGAAAGACTGCGTTCTGAAGGACTGCGTTCTAAAGGACTGCGTTCTGGAGGTGTGTGTTCTGCAGGACTGTGTTCTGGAGGACTGTTCTGAAGGAGTGTTCTGGAGGACTGTGATTCTGAAGGACTGTGCTCTGGAGGACTGTGTTCTGAAGGACTGTGCTCTGGGGGACTGTGTTCTGAAGAACTGTGTTCTGAAGGACCGCGTTCTGGAGGTGTGTGTTCTGAAATACTGCGTTCTGAAGGACTGCGTTCTAAAGGACTGCGTTCTGGAGGTGTATGTTCTGCATGACTGTGCTCTGGAGGACTGTTCTGAAGGACTGTTCTGGAGGACTGTGATTCTGAAGGACTGTGCTCTGGAGGACTGTGTTCTGAAGGACTGTGCTCTGGGGGTGTGTTCTGGGTACTGTGTTCTGGAGGACTGTGTTATGGAGGACTGTGTTCTGGAGGACTGTGTTCTGGAGGACTGTACTCTGGAGGACTGTACTCTGGAGGACTGTGTTCTGGAGGACTGTGTTCTGGAGGACTGTGTTCTGGAGGTGTGTATTCTGGAGGACAGTGTTCTGAAGGACTGTGTTCTGGAGGACTGTAATGAAGGACTGCGTTCTGGAGGTGTGTGTTCTGGGGGACTGTGTTCTGAAATACTGCGTTCTGGAGGTGTGTGTTCTGGAGGACTGTGTTCTAGAGGACTGTGTTCTGAAGGACTGTACTCTGGAGGACTGTGTTCTGAAGAACTATGTTCTGAAGGACCGCGTTCTCGAGGTGTGTGTTCTGAAAGACTGCGTTCTGAAGGACTGCGTTCTGGAGGTGTGTGTTCTGGAGGACTGTGTTCTGGAGGACTGTGTTCTGGAGGACTGTGTTCTGGAAGTATGTGTTCTGCAGGACTGTGCTCTGGAGGACTGTTCTGAAGGGCTGTTCTGGAGGACTGTGATTCTGAAGGACTGTGCTCTGGAAGACTGTGTTCTGAAGGACTGTGCTCTGTGGGTGTGTTCTGGGTACTGTGTTCTGGGTACTGTGTTCTGGAGGACTATGTTCTGGAGGACTGTGTTCTGGAGGACTGTGTTTTTCAGTTGTGTCTTCTGGAGGACTGTGCTCTGGAGGTGTGTGTTCTGGAGGTGTGTGTTCTGGAGGTGTGTGTTCTGGAGGTGTGTGTTCTGGAGGACTGTGTTCTGGAGGTGTGTGTTCTGGAGGACTGTGTTCTGGAGGTGTGTGTTCTGGAGGACTGTGTTCTGGAGGTGTGTTCTGTAGGACTGTGTTCTGGAGGTGTGTGTTCTGGAGGACTGTGTTCTGGAGGTGTGTTTTCTGGAGGACTGTGTTCTGGAGGTGTGTGTTATGGAAGACTGTGTTCTGGAGGACTATGTTCTGGAGGACTGTGTTCTGAAGGACTGTGTTCTGAAGGACTGTGCTCTGGAGGGCTGTGTTCTGGAGGTGTGTGTTCTGGAGGACTGTGTTCTGGAGGACTGTGTTCTGGAGGACTGTGTTCTGAAGGACTGTGTTCTGAAGGACTCTGCTCTGGAGGACTGTTCTGAAGGACTGTGTTCTGGAGGTGTGTGTTCTGGAGGACTGTGCTCTGGAGGTGTGTGTTCTGGAGGACTGTGTTCTGGAGGACTGTGTTCTGAAGGACTGTGTTCTGAAGGACTCTGCTCTGGAGGACTGTTCTGAAGGACTGTGTTCTGGAGGTGTGTGTTCTGGAGGACTTTGTTTTGGAGGTGTGTGTTCTGGAGGACTGTGTTCTGGAGGACTGTGTTCTGGAGGTGTGTGTTCTGGAGGTGTGTGTTCTGGAGGACTGTGCTCTGGAGGTGTGTGTTCTGGAGGTGTGTGTTCTGGAGGACTGTGTTCTGCAGATGTTATGGAGGTGTGTTCTGGAGGTGTGTATTCTGGAGGACTGTGTTCTGGAGGTGTGTGTTCTGGAGGTGTGTGTTCTGGAGGTGTGTGTTCTGGAGGTGTGTGTTCTGGAGGTGTGTGTTCTGGAGGACTGTGTTCTGGAGGACTGTGTTCTGGAGGTGTGTGTTTTGGAGGTGTGTGTTCTGGAGGACTGTGTTCTGGAGGACTGTTTTGGAGGTGTGTGTTCTGGAGGTGTGTGTTCTGGAGGTGTGTGTTCTGAAGGTGTGTGTTCTGGAGGTGTGTGTTCTGAAGGTGTGTGTTCTGGAGGTGTGTGTTCTGAAGGTGTGTGTTCTGAAGGTGTGTGTTCTGGAGGTGTGTGTTCTGGAGGACTGTGTTCTGGAGGTGTGTGTTCTGGAGGACTGTGTTCTGGAGGTGTGTGTTCTGGAGGACTGTGTTCTGGAGGTGTGTGTTCTGGAGGACTGTGTTCTGGAGGTGTGTGTTCTAAGAACATAGGAATGGAGCAATACTTCAGCACTCCTGCTGGCCCATACAAGGCAGGTCCTTAAAACTCAGTGCACGTGTCATGTTTCACTCATCACGTCACACTACCACGTGTCCAGTCATGTTTCATCACGTCACACTACCACGTATCCAGCCATGTTTCATCACGTCACACTACCACGTATCCAGCCATGTTTCATCACGTCACACTACCACGTGTCCAGTCATGTTTCATCACGTCACACTACCACGTGTCCCGCCATGTTTCATCACGTCACACTACCACGTGTCCAGCCATGTTTCACCACGTCACACTACCACGTGTCCAGCCATGTTTCATCACGTCACACTACCACGTGTCCAGCCATGTTTCATCACGTCACACTACCACGTGTCCAGCCATGTTTCATCACGTCTCACTACCACGTGTCCAGCATGTAAACTGCATTATCCCCACGATGCCACCCGTAACAATACCCAAATACCGATCTGTTTGTCGCCGCGGCTGGAGATCGATCTGGGCACCTTCCATAAGAACATAAGAACGGACGAACACTGCAGCAGGCCTACTGGCCCATGCGATGCAGGTCCAAGTCCCACACCGGTTTAAGCCAATGCCCTAACCTAGTCAGGTCAGGTCACTTCCATTTAAGGACGAAGCACGGCATCTGACCTAGTAGCACAAGCTAGTCAGGTCCAACTCACACCCACCCACACCTACTCATGGATTTATCTAACCTATTTTTAAAACTACACAACGTTTTAGCCTTAATAACTGTACTCGGGAGTTTGTTCCACTCATCCACAACTCTGTTACCAAACCAGTGCTTTCCTATATCCTTCCTGAATCTCTTGCAACAAATTATTGTTGCATACACTAACGAAATGTTGATGAATAAGACACATGTGCAGTATTTGGGTATTTTATGAATTATGTGAGCAAATTACCTGCAGGAGGTTTACAGGTTATTACCCGAATTATTACCTGCAAGTAATTTGGGTGATGTAAGTGGGACTTAGTCACAGTAGGTCGCAGGACTGTAACTCCCTCGATGCCCACTTCATCACCACTCACACGAAAATTTAACGTGACATAAAATTAATAATTACAATATAAAAAAAACAGCTGCTCTGGTAATTTCAAGTTGTGGACTGTATATAATTAGGCTTGTTGGGTACACAAAAGAAATTCGTATTACCATTTAGTTACTGTAGATGCATCACAGCACATCATCAAGGCTCTACACTGGCCAGTTAGAGATCTAAATGCAAGGACTATTATTGTACTTCCCTGTGAGTAATGGTTGTATCCCTTATCTTCCGCCATCCACACGTAATTCTTGAGGTCCCGCATATTTCCTGTCCCAACTCTTCAGCAGGGGACATTAACACGGGTTCCTATTACAAATTCAGGCCGAAACACACCAATTTAGCCTCGTAGACGCCGGATTATTAGCAGAATTTTCCACGACAACCAGTGCTCACAAATTACGAAATGGCATCCTCTTATTTTTCTGTCCTTGTTGCCGAATTGTTAGGGTTTTCCACACTATCCCAATTCTTCAGCAGGAACGTGTCACCAATTTCTAAATTACAGATTGAGGCCGATATACACCAACTGACCTCCAAGAACACTTGATTACATTGCACAATTCAGACCAGCGTTCACACATTAAATTCAACATGGTGTCCTCTGCCGCGTCACTCTCCCGGCTGTTCTGCCCCCCCCCCTTCACTCAAAATTTCTCGAAGGGTCCAAATAGCATAACATTTTAATACATGATTATTATATTATTCATCTATATGTTCTACATTTAGGAAATTATGTAAAAAATTTCCACAGCTATCTTTATTACCGAAACGTTTCATCTGTACCACAGGTTTCTTCAGTTAGTTTAATATGTTTATTATGCACCCCATACCCATCCTGTGGGCGGTAGTCAAAAGATTACAGAGGTACATAATGTGTCCAGGGACTGGGCCTCAAAGTTTTGATAGCTGAGCAAGTTACAGAGGTAATGAATTCACAATTTACAAGGGTAATGAACTCACAATTTACAAAGGTAATGAACTCCAGGTAGGTCTAGTCACAATCATGACAAGTTACAAAGGTATTTACAGATTACAGAGGTACACAATGGGTCCAGGGACCGGGCTCCAAAGTTTTGATGGCTGAACTAGGTACAAGGTAATGAACTCATAAGTTACAAAGGTAATGAACTCACAAGTTACAAAGGTAATGAATACTGTAAGAATGGTTACTTACGTTTATACATGGCTGCAATCATGAACAAATTTTAGAGTAATGAGCAATTCACACTTCCACACCCGGTCACAACTGTAGTGAGTTATTGGTGCAAATGTTGATTGTTGAGTCTCTCTCTCACACACACACACACACACACACACACATACAAATTCATACACACACACACATAAACACACACACATACACACACACACACACACACACACACACACATACACGGTTTCTTCAGTCGAATAGACGCGGTAGAAATTTTGAAGTGGTCAGTTGGAGGTTATCAGTCCCTCAAGTCTGGTGCTGTATCACGAGGAGTTATTCTTGTAACGGATCACGCAGTGGAAGGTGGATATCGCCTGTTAAGCTATTATGAATATAATTACTTGGGTGATTAGAGGTGGTGATTGTGGGAGTGTGGGCCGGGGGTTGAGGCGGGGCGTAGCTGGCGTAGTTGAGCACAGCTACGAAGACACCAGTATAGCGGAGCTTGTTGTGCCGCTAGCACCCGCTCTCTCTCTCACATTCTCGCCACATCACTTACCGTGTCACACTAGGTGTGTTGCTCATACCATGTACACCTAGTGCGCATGTACACCCTAAGGATCAGGGTAGTCTTGATGTCTGTGTACACTTGGTATATCAGTGACTCAGTGCAGTCAGTTGATAGACTTCAAAGTTAACTGACTTGGCTTCTACCTAGTGGAACCTGATTCGTGTTTGTTTTTTGTCTCATTCTCAAAAAAAAAAAACAGTAACCCAACTCATCATTTATTGTCTTGCTAGAAAAATATTCCAGCCGATCTGTTTGTTAAAAGTGCAACAAATTATTGACTCCATTACTTGTAAGTATAGATGAATGTTGACAAGTGAAGCCGTGAATATTGTACAGTACACGTGTACCATTAACCCAGTGTGTTTGTGAGCGCTCGTGTTAACATTGATGTGCTAACATTGATGTGGTTATATTGAGCTCTGGTGTTAACATTGATGTGGTTATGTTGAGCTCTGGTGTTAACATTGATGTGCTTATGTTGAGCTCTGGTGCTAACATTGATGTGCTAACATTGATGTGGTTATGTTGAGCTCTGGTGTTAACATTGATGTGGTTATGTTGAGCTCTGGTGCTAACATTGATGTGCTAACATTGATGTGGTTATGTTGAGCTCTGGTGCTAACATTGATGTGGTTATGTTGAGCTCTGGTGCTAACATTGATGTGGTTATGTTGAGCTCTGGTGCTAACATTGATGTGGTTATGTTGAGCTCTGGTGTTAACATTGATGTGCTAACATTGATGTGGTTATGTTGAGCTCTGGTGCTAACATTGATGTGGTTATGTTGAGCTCTGGTGTTAACATTGATGCTATGTTGAGCTCTGGTGTTAACATTGATGTGCTAACATTGATGTGGTTATGTTGAGCTCTGGTGTTAACATTGATGTGGTTATGTTGAGCTCTGGTGTTAACATTGATGTGGTTATGTTGAGCTCTGGTGTTAACATTGATGTGGTTATGTTGAGCTCTGGTGTTAACATTGATGTGGTTATGTTGAGCTCTGGTGTTAACATTGATGTGGTTATGTTGAGCTCTGGTGTTAACATTGATGTTATGTTGAGCTCTGGTGTTAACATTGATGTGGTTATGTTGAGCTCTGGTGTTAACATTGATGTTATGTTGAGCTCTGGTGTTAACATTGATGTGGTTATGTTGAGCTCTGGTGTTAACATTGATGTGGTTATGTTGAGCTCTGGTGTTAACATTGATGTGGTTATGTTGAGCTCTGGTGTTAACATTGATGTGGTTATGTTGAGCTCTGGTGTTAACATTGATGTGGTTATGTTGAGCTCTGGTGTTAACATTGATGTGGTTATGTTGAGCTCTAGTGTTAACATTGATGTGGTTATGTTGAGCTCTGGTGTTAACATTGATGTGGTTATGTTGAGCTCTAGTGTTAACATTGATGTGGTTATGTTGAGCTCTGGTGTTAACATTGATGTTATGTTGAACTCTGGTGTTAACATTGATGTCATTATATCAGCTCTTGCGTTGACTTTGTTGACCCCGTGCCCGTGATGACCGTGTTTGTTGACCCCGTGCCCGTGATGGCCGTGCTTGTTGACCCCGTGCCCGTAATGACCGTGTTTGTTGACCCCGTGCCCGTGATGACCGTGTTTGATGACCCCGTGCCCGTGATGACCGTGTTGAGCCCGTGCCCGTGATGACCGTGTTTGTTGACCCCGTGCCCGTGATGGCCGTGCTTGTTGACCCCGTGCCCGTAATGACCGTGTTTGTTGACCCCGTGCCCGTGATGACCGTGTTTGATGACCCCGTGCCCGTGATGACCGTGTTGAGCCCGTGCCCGTGATGGCCGTGCTTGTTGACCCTGTGCCCGTGATGACCGTGTTTGTTGACCCCGTGCCCGTGATGACCGTGTTTGTTGACCCCGTGCCCGTGATGGCCGTGCTTGTTGACCCCGTGCCCGTGATGACCGTGTTTGTTGACCCCGTGCCCGTGATGACCGTGTTTGTTGACCCCGTGCCCGTGATGACCGTGTTTGTTGACCTCGTGCCCGTGATGACCGTGTTTGTTGACCCCGTGCCCGTGATGACCGTGTTTGTTGACCCCGTGCCCGTGATGACCGTGTTTGTTGACCTCGTGCCCGTGATGACCGTGTTTGTTGACCCCGTGATGACCGTGTTTGTTGACCTCGTGCCCGTGATGACCGTGTTGACCTCGTGCCCGTGATGACCGTGTTGAGCCCGTGCCCGTGATGGCCGTGCTTGTTGACCCCGTGCCTGTGTTGAAAGGCTATTAATACTTCTCACAGCGGTATACATGGTTGCTGACAAAGGGTTCTGATGCTAAGATACCTGGGAAATTACCGTACAAGATATTCGAGCGAGAATACAGAATGTACAAGAATGGTCCTTAGTTGGTCTCAGACCAGTCACTCTCGTAGCCCCAGGTCATAAGACCACACCCACCCTCCAGCTCTGTTACTCACGAAATTTTAATAACACGAATACAAAACAAATCAGGGAAGGGGTGGGGGTTTCAACACATGGGAAGCGAGTCCTGCAACTCACAGGTTAGATTAGCTTTTGGTCATCTGACCGAGGCCTTCCGCTGGCTTACCGGTCCACCCCTTTAAAAAATATGGTCACTTATAACCATTTATTGTAGTTATATATTAATGCAACTCACAGGCAACTCCGTCCATAGTCTGCAATCCCCTGACAGTTAAGGTGTGAAGAACAACACTCCTCTCACGAACAAGATACTGGGCAGGCAGCCGCAAGCTGTCACAGTGGAACATGAGTGCGTGGAGGAGGGGGGAGATGAGGATGTGGAGGAGGGGGGAGATGAGGATGTGGAGGAGGGGGGATGAGTATGTGGAGGAGGGGGGATGAGTATGTGGAGGAGGGGGGATGAGTATGTGGAGGAGGGGGATGAATATATGGAGGAGGGGGAAGATGAGTATGTGGAGTGGGACATGAGTATGTGGAGGAGGGGGAACATGAGTATATATGTGGAGGAAGGGAACATCAGTATGTGGAGGAGACAGTGGACGTATAACGTTCAGAGGAAGTTGACTCATACTAGGTGGCAGGTATGAAGAATACTCAAGAAATCGTAATGACACGATTGCAAATAAACCATACCCCGGCCGGGATTGAACCCGCGGTCATAGTCTCAAAACTCCAGCCCGTCGCGTTAGCCACTAGACCAGCTAGCCACAATAAGATTCATCCAACTAGGTATATTTCTACACCATAGGAAGGTTAGCACAGGCACCACTGTGTCATGTTGACGGCAGTGAAGGGACTTGAGCTAGAGTTCGTCACGGCCACGCTAGCTGGAGATTCGTCTGTAAAAACTTGCATTTGTGGTCACAGAGGTGCCTGTGCTAACTTTCCTATGGTGTAGAAATATACCTAGTTGGATGAATCTTATTGTGGCTAGCTGGTCTAGTGGCTAACGCGACGGGCTGGAGTTTTGAGACTCTCTGACCGCGGGTTCAATCCCGGCCGGGGGTATGGTTTATGAAGAATACTGGTGGAGCAGATAGGTGTTTGAAGTCTTGGTTAGGGGTAGATAGATGATAGTTGTGGGTAGGGGTAGATAGATGATAGTTGTGGGTAGGGGTAGATAGATGATAGTTGTGGGTAGGGGTAGATAGATGATAGTTGTGGGTAGGGGTAGATAGATGATAGTTGTGGTAGGGATGATAGTAGGGGTAGATAGATGATAGTTGTGGGTAGGGGTAGATAGATGATAGTTGTGGGCAGGGGTAGATGATAGTTGTGGGTAGGGGTAGATAGATGATAGTTGTGGGCAGGGGTAGATAGATGATAGTTGTGGGTAGGGGTAGATACATGATAGTTGTGGGTAGGGGTAGATAGATGATAGTTGTGGGTAGGAGTAGATAGATGATAGTTGTGGGCAGGGGTAGATAGATGATAGTTGTGGGCAGGGGTAGATAGATGATAGTTGTGGGTAGGGATAGATGATAGTTGTGGGCAGGGGTAGATAGATGATAGTTGTGGGCAGGGGTAGATAGATGATAGTTGTGGGTAGGGGTAGATAGATGATAGTTGTGGGCAGGGGTAGATAGATGATAGTTGTGGGTAGGGGTAGATAGATGATAGTTGTGGGTAGGGTAGATAGATGATAGTTGTGGGCAGGGGTAGATAAATGATAGTTGTGGGCAGGGGTAGATAAATGTTGTGGGTAGGGGTAGATAGATGATAGTTGTGGGCAGGGGTAGATAGATGATAGTTGTGGGCAGGGGTAGAAAGATGATAGTTGTGGGCAGGGGTAGATAGATGATAGTTGTGGGCAGGGGTAGATAGATGATAGTTGTGGGCAGGGGTAGATAGATGATAGTTGTGGGCAGGGGTAGATAGATGATAGTTGTGGGCAGGGGTAGATAGATGATAGTTGTGGGTAGGGGTAGATAGATGATAGTTGTGGGTAGGGTAGATAGATGATAGTTGTGGGCAGGGGTAGATAGATGATAGTTGTGGGTAGGGGTAGATAGATGATAGTTGTGGGTAGGGTAGATAGATGATAGTTGTGGGCAGGGGTAGATAAATGGTAGTTGTGGGTAGGGGTAGATAGATGATAGTTGTGGGCAGGGGTAGATAGATGATAGTTGTGGGTAGGGGTAGATAGATGATAGTTGTGGGCAGGGGTAGATAGATGATAGTTGTGGGCAGGGGTAGATAGATGATAGTTGTGGGCAGGGGTAGATAAATGGTAGTTGTGGGTAGGGGTAGATAGATGATAGTTGTGGGCAGGGGTAGATAGATGATAGTTGTGGGCAGGGGTAGAAAGATGATAGTTGTGGGCAGGGGTAGATAGATGATAGTTGTGGGCAGGGGTAGATAGATGATAGTTGTGGCCAGGGGTAGATAGATGATAGTTGTGGGCAGGGGTAGATAGATGATAGTTGTGGGCAGGGGTAGATAGATGATAGTTGTGGGTAGGGGTAGATAGATGATAGTTGTGGGTAGGGGTAGATAGATGATAGTTGTGGGCAGGGGTAGATAAATGGTAGTTGTGGGTAGGGGTAGATAGATGATAGTTGTGGGCAGGGGTAGATAGATGATAGTTGTGGGTAGGGGTAGATAGATGATAGTTGTGGGCAGGGGTAGATAGATGATAGTTGTGGGCAGGGGTAGATAGATGATAGTTGTGGGTAGGGGTAGATAGATGATAGTTGTGGGTAGGGGTAGATAGATGATAGTTGTGGGTAGGGGTAGATAGATGATAGTTGTGGGTAGGGTAGATAGATGATAGTTGTGGGAAGGGGTAGATAAATGATAGTTGTGGGTAGGGCTAGATAGATGATAGTTGTGGGTAGGGTAGATAGATGATAGTTGTGGGTAGGGGTAGATAGATGATAGTTGTGGGCAGGGGTGGGTAGATAGATGATAGTTGTGGGGAGGGGTAGATAGATGATAGTTGTGGGCAGGGGTAGATGATAGATGATAGTTGTGGGCAGGGGTAGATAGATGATAGTTGTGGGTAGGGGATAGATAGATAGATGATAGTTGTGGGTAGGGATAGATGATAGTTGTGGGTAGGGGTAGATAGATGATAGTTGTGGGCAGGGGTAGATAGATGATAGTTGTGGGCAGGGGTAGATAGATGATAGTTGTGGGTAGGGGTAGATAGATGATAGTTGTGGGTAGGGGTAGATAGATGATAGTTGTGGGTAGGGGGTAGATAGATGATAGTTGTGGGCAGGGGTAGATAGATGATAGTTGTGGGCAGGGGTAGATAGATGATAGTTGTGGGTAGGGATAGATAGATGATAGTTGTGAGCAGGGGTAGATAGATGATAGTTGTGGGTAGGGGTAGATAGATGATAGTTGTAGGTAGGGTAGATAGATGATAGTTGTGGGCAGGGATAGATAGATGATAGTTGTGGGCAGGGGTAGATAGATGATAGTTGTGGGTAGGGGTAGATAGATAGTTGTGGGTAGGGGTAGATAGATGATAGTTGTGGGTAGGGGTAGATAGATGATAGTTGTGGGTAGGGGTAGATAGATGATAGTTGTGGGCAGGGGTAGATAGATGATAGTTGTGGGTAGGGGTAGATAGATGATAGTTGTGGGCAGGGGTAGATAGATGATAGTTGTGGGTAGGGGTAGATAGATGATAGTTGTGGGCAGGGGTAAATAGATGATAGTTGTAGGCAGAGATAAGTAAGCTTATTCCGGTATACACAAATAGTTACATTATGATACCAAGGAGCATAAGTGTAGAGAACCTAAGATAACCCAACAAGTCAATGTACCAGCTATCTGAGAAGTTGCTACCGTCAAGTCGTAAGAGAGTGAAACGGACGTCTAATAAACGTTTTGCACTCTGGCAGGCCTACTGGTCTTTCCTGTGTCACGTAACATGCAAGATGGCGAGTAACTCTTACATACTGCTGCCTACATTCACCATACACTGATATTTACTTTCCTGGGATATTTACTTTTCATCTGAGTGTTTGAGACTTCACCTCGTCTTCCACTACCTTCATGTTCCACATCGCACTATATATAGCCGTTCTTTCACCACAAGTACAAGTAATAAGCGTGCACAGTTAAACGTTTTCAGGTAATTGTAAGCAACCTTTCTGCTAGACGTGACACGTCCATTACTTTTTTTAAGTTGCTTATTTGTGGATAAATTTGTTTGTATACGTTTATTTAATCTAATGTCGTCTAAGCTAACTTCGTCTAACCTCTAAACAAACCTCATCTAAGTTAATCTAGCCCAGTTGAGAAACAATATTGTTTATGATTACAGGCAGCGCTTAGAAACTAACTCTGAGCCCCTCGTAAGAAAGTTAACTTAGTTAATTAAGGTTACATTGCACAGTAGGCCTATAGATCCATGCTAGGCTAGTCCTAGGATGGATCTGTTCTAGCTCATTATTAATTAAAGAAATACTAGCGTATTTGTTCTAGCGAAGCTATTTAAGTTCGACGCGGGTAACTACTTCTCACGTCAGTGAATCTATTGCTTTACGAAATTGGATTTCTAGTTGAAAGTTGATATTATGTCAAACAGTAGAGTGATACATCCCTGGTGACTTTAAGGTCAGTCTTAGATCCCTCAGTCTGTCTCAAGACAATCTTAGTGCCATTTATATTTGGTAAGTTTCCTAGAAAAGATTACAATGGCTAAACTGTAGTATATGGGAGAGAGGGAGAGAGGGAGGGAGGGAGAGAGGGAGGGAGGGAGAGAGGGAGGGAGGGAGGGAGGGAGGGAGAGAGGGAGAGAGGGAGAGAGAGGGTGGACACTTGGTAGTCCACACCGAGGCTAAGTGCTAAAAGATTTACATATCTTGATTAAGAACTGTCATGTATTATATATGGTGTATTATCCTGGGCGTCTCTTTCCAAGAGCGTCACACCTAAAATAAGATGTTACGAGCGATGTATAGAGCTGTTACTACCTTGACACTGTCCTTACTCAAGCAACTGAACCCACTTATTGTGAAGACTGTGTCCTGCTGCTGCTTTAGGTATCTGCTAACTAGAACCTCCAGACATTTACGTTTTATAATCTTTATTAATGTTTTGCCTGAGGTTCATGCTCTTAATGACCCATTGAAGGGATTCGTTAATAAAGATCTGTCTCAGCTGGTGGTTGTAATACAACATTAAAGGGGGTCGTCACCTGATAGTTTTAATGACCCCAGTAAGTGCGTCATGTAATCAACACCCGCTTCAGTTGATTTTCTTTGACGAATAAATTAACCTGGGTGAGGCTGCAGTAGCGGCTGCTGCGGGTTGTGGATCTGAGAGCGTCTGGAGGGCAGGAAGCCATGGACGGGAAGGCAGCCAGCCACTTGGTCCCATCACCCGTCTCTCTCCCGCCAGCACACACAATTACGCCACACCAGAGCTGGCATCCCCTGGGAAACCTCCCCAACAGGAGCCCGAAACACTGGTGTACGTGCGTGCAGCGTACGTGCGTCCATGCCGCCTCCACCCTCACAGTTAGAGCTCTCGGGTTTCCGTCACTCTTCTGGCTTCTATCTATATGAATGGTGGTGTCGTGACGTCGTAAACTTGGATTTACCACCGAGTGCCGGATTCTTGTTTTGGATCATTCACCGCGACCATTGATGACTAAGTGATGTTAAGGGCCCCTCGTCTGATAACAGTTCTCCGCTGAAAACATCCACTGACAAGAGGCCGGCAAGAGCTCGTGTAAGTTGATGATCATCTTTATTTCTACAAGTACATGATACAACTATATAGACCATAGCTGACATTGACATACTATATAGAAAGCCCCTTGTTATTCAGAGCATTTCGGGCAACTGAAGTCAATTTTGTCCCCAGGATGCGACCCCTACCAGTCGGCTGACACCCAAGTTCCTGCTTACTGCTGGGTGAACAGGGACAGCAGGTGTCTTAGGGAAACACGTCCTAATTTTTCCATCAGTACATTGGAACACTTGAGGCCAGCACTAACAGCCTGGTTGATCAGGCCCTGATCCACCGGGAGGCCTGGTCAAGCACTGGTCCGCGGGGGCGTTGACCCCCTCCCCGGAAGACTTTTCAGGTAAACGTACCGGGGATCGTGTAATTCTCCACCCCGTAGATGAACACACAACTTTCTCAGGACATGCAAGATCCGGCGGTAACCAACAACTAGAAGCAGAAGAGGAAGAGACCAGAACCACACGGGAGAAAGCTGACCTCGTTGACGCCCCATTCACCATACACAAACTAAATGCATCAACCGGAGAGGTGCCTCCGCCCCTGACATTGATGACGTGACTTCCTCCATGCCATCACGTGCTGGTTTAAGATGAGAGGTCGTATCTCGTCTGTTGTAAACCGAACCTGGAGGACAGATGTACGTCGTGGCTTGAAAGATGACCACAATCACAACTGTTACAAGTAGAGCCTGACACATTAAGGCCCTTTTTCTGACGAGCTACGAAGCTAAAAGTGCAGAAACGATGGTATTAAACATCTCCAGTGAAACCTTCCCAGCGTGCAGCCTGGAGGGACCTCGGAGAATTTTTAGTACAGTCCTTTAATAATAATAATTTCATGGGGTTTGAATTGATGTTGGTTAATTTAACTTGGTGTGAGAGTATTTGTGTTCAGCGCTTGTTAGTTTATTATTAATTTTGTCCTTGTTTTTATTGCTTTGCATTGTTGCATAGTGAGTGCTGAGTGACCTACGTTGTCAGGGTGCTTCGTAAATATAACTGCTCTTCCCAGCGAACACATCTTAGGCTTCAAGGCACAAGTTGGATGAGGAATTAGACATGTGCGACATCTGGGTATCTTTATTTGTAGACGTTTCGCCAACCAGTGGCTTTATCAATATAATACAAAGACATAATGTGAAGAAATATATATACACAAGATGAGGTAATCAGTCCCTCAGCAGACTACACCAACTTACTGCTGGTATAGTCTGTGTTGTCTGATATGACTGAAGAATACTTCAGATTGGCTTAAACTTTCAAAGCTGTTTCTTTTTGATAGTTTTGAAGGGCTGTGTGTGTCCTATTTTGCCATCTACGTATGTTGAAAATAACATTTTAGTTGTCATGTCGTATCTCGTGAATTATTTCTGATTCGCATCAAATTCTGAGCACTATTTCTGTGGGGTGCATTGAGGTACAGGAGATTCGGGGTACGTCTCTCACTTCGTGTCCCAACTCGTAATACGGGAGAACTTTCTCAGATCGCTCGGCGACCGAAATACATACCAGTTAATTGTGACTCACTATGAGATATTAAGATTGCATTACTGTCGTCACTGGTGATACCCTCGTTGACTACCATACTTCAGCTCTGATACACGTCTCCAGCAGAAGCAAGAAACACAGTGTTGCCACACTTGTAGCAGTACAGTGTATTAAGCAGCCTGGATCAAGTTAAAGGTTTAGTCCCCTGCTCTCATGGACAGTGACACAGAGGGTGTTACAAAAATATACATAGGCACTTTTATCAGTCCGTAACTCTGGTACGTCTTTCCTTCTTCAGGTAAAAATTGGTCTTAGAAATGGATAATGATAGACTTACGGTTGAGCAACGGAAAATTACATTGAAGTGGTACTGAAAATGTGAAAACGTAAATAGAGTCCAGAGACAGTGGAATACATTGATGAGAACGGAGGACACGTGTGTACATTTTTTTTGGGGGGGTGGGGTGGATGGGTGGAGACCTTGTATATATAAATGTCAAGACACTTCATTGACTCCCTGGCAAAGAAAATAATCTCTGCTCTCCATCTAAGTCATGCGCTACTGACAACACCTGAGATCCACGGTCGATGAAGCGAAACTACTGCCAACTGTTGGAAAAAACGGAGTGACCTGCCAACTTAAGGGCACATTCCACCATGAGAACCTGGGCCGGCAGATATAGTGTCCCCACTGCAATATCCTTGCAGTAGACACTCAACTAAACCCAGCAGACTCCAGCATGGCTTGTATATCAGATGCTATCAGTCTAGTATATTTCACTGATGATTCAGTAGGAGCAGACAACGATGGTGTAGCAGCTGGAGGTGGTGTGAGTGGACAGTGCAAGATACGGAGACGTCCTCCACTGCTCGGTACAAGTTAGGTTAGTAGCAGTCCTTCAAAAATATGCTTCACAATATATTGGTCTTTAGATTTTAAATCAGGTTTCTAGTAACTTTGACGTGCCGCTTCATCGTCAACCAGGAGGCCTGGTCAAGGGCTGGGTCTCGGGGGCGTTGACCCCCGGAACACCCTTCAGGTAGGTAAACATCAAAGTTCAGCTGATCATCGGTTAGGTGTTACCTCAGCAAAACTCTCTAAAAACATGGTTGAAGAACCTTGTCAGGTGTTGTCCATTCAGCACTGGCTGAATGGGCAGTACCTGCGCTCAGGTGTTTTCTATTGACAGTCTCTGTAGCATCTTGTCCTGTCTACCAACCTGTTGATGGTTCCGGGATGTCAGTGACCCCAGACCAAGCCTCAGTTGCTGGCCTGATTAATTAGCTTGTCAGTGCTAGCAGCAGCAACTTTCTGGAGGGACTTGTTAATATTCTCTTTGAGAAGTTTAAGGTTCGTTGGTATTTTCCCTTGTGTGTGAGCACACCCTGGTGTAAGCACACCCTGGTGTGAGCACACCCCGTGCACACCCTGGTGTGAGCACACCCCGTGCACACCCTGGTGTGAGCACACCCCGTGCACACCCTGGTGTGAGCACACCCCGTGCACACCGTGGTGTGAGCACACCCCTTACACACCCTGGTGTGAGCACACCCCGTGCACACCCTGGTGTGAGCACACCCCAGTGCACACACTGGTGCGAGCACACCCCAGTGCACACACTGGTGCGAGCACACCCCAGTGCACACACTGGTGCGAGCACACCTCAGTACACACTGGTGCGAGCACACCCCAGTGCACACTGGTGCGAGCACACCCCAGTGCACACTGGTGCGAGCACACCCCATTGCACACACTGGTGCGAGCACACCCCATTGCACACACTGGTGCGAGCACAAAGGTTTGCAACAAGGCTAGTCCCAGAGCTCAAGGGAATGTCGTACGAGGAAAGGTTAAGAGAAATCGGACTGACGATACTGGAGGACAGAAGGGTCAGGGGAGACATGATAAAGACATACAAGATACTGCGGGGAATAGACAAGGTGGACAGAGATAGGATGTTCCAGAGAGGGGACACTGGGACAAGGGGTCACAACTGGAAGCTGAAGACTCAGACGAGTCACAGGGACGTTAGGAAGTATTTCTTCAGTCATAGAGTTGTCAGCAAGTGGAATAGCCTAGCAAGTGAAGTAGTGGAGGCAGGAACCATACATAGTTTTAAGAAGAGGTATGACAAAGCTCAGGAAGCAGAGAGAGAGAGGACCCAGTAGCGATCAGTGAAGAGGCGGGGCCAGGAGCTGAGTCTCGACCCCTGCAACCACAATTAGGTGAGTACAATTAGGTGAGTACACCTCAGTGCACACACTGGTGCGAGCACACCCCAATGCACACACTGGTGCGAGCACACCCCAGTGCACACACTGGTGCGAGCACACCCCAATGCACACACTGGTGCGAGCACACCCCAGTGCACACACTGGTGCGAGCACACCCCAATGCACACACTGGTGCGAGCACATCTCAGTGCACACACTGGTGCGAGCACACCCCAATGCACACACTGGTGCGAGCACATCTCAGTGCACACACTGGTGCGAGCACACCCCAGTGCACACACTGGTGCGAGCACACACTAGTGCGAGCACACCCCAGTTCACACGCTGGTGCGAGCACATCCCAGTGCACACACTGGTGCGAGCTCACCCCAGTGCACACTGGCGCGAGCACACCCCATTGCACACACTGGTGCGAGCACACCTCAGTGCACACACTGGTGCAAGCACATCTCCGTTCACACACTGGTGCGACCATACCCCAGAGCACACTGGTGCGAGCACACCCCATTGCACACACTGGTGCGAGCACACCCCATTGCACACACTGGTGCGAGCACACCCCATTGCACACACTGGTGCGAGCACACCCCAGTGCACACACTGGTGCAAGCACAGCTCAGTGCACACACTGGTGCGAGCACACCCCAGTGCACACTGGTGCGAGCACACCCCAGTGCACACACTGGTGCGAGCACACCCCATTGCACACACTGGTGCGAGCACACCCCATTGCACACACTGGTGCGAGCACACCCCATTGCACACACTGGTGCGAGCACACCCCAGTGCACACACTGGTGCGAGCACACCCCATTGCACACACTGGTGCGAGCACACCCCAGTGCACACACTGGTGCGAGCACACCCCATTGCACACACTGGTGCGAGCACACCCCAGTGCACACACTGGTGCAAGCACATCTCAGTTCACACACTGGTGCGAGCACACCCCAGTGCACACTGGTGTGAGTACACCCCATTGCACACACTGGTGAGAGCACACCCCAGTGCACACACTGGTGCGAGCACACCCCATTGCACACACTGGTGCGAGCACATCTCAGTGCACACACTGGTGCGAGCACACCCCATTGCACACACTGGTGCGAGCACATCTCAGTGCACACACTGGTGCGAGCACACCTCAGTGCACACATTTGTGCGAGCACACCTCGTGCACACTACCGTTATTTGACCGCCATATGCTTCACACACCAGCCATTCTTGTACACAGTACTGATGAACGTGCACGCATTATTGACGGGGGTGCACGCATCGCCGTTCTAATTTCACGCATCATTGCTAGAATCTTTCGTCTCGAGGGAGGTACCTCCAGGCTAGTAAGGGCTCTTGATCCAAGGACATGAATTTATAAGAATGTAGCACTGCAGTATGCCTACTGGCCCACGCTAGGCAAGTCCTCTGTCATATATTTCACTCTTTTTAAAGATACCGCTTGAGGTCGAGGCTTGAAGGTTGAGGTTGAGGCCGAGGCTTGAAGGTTGAGGTCGAGGTTTGAAGGTTGAGGTCGAGGCTTGAAGGTTGAGGTCGAGGCTTGAGGTTGAGGCCGAGGCTTGAAGGTTGAGGTCGAGGTTTGAAGGTTGAGGTCGAGGCTGAAGGTTGAGGTCGAGGCTTGAAGGTTGAGGTCGAGGCTTGAAGGTTGAGGTCGAGGCTTGAAGGTTGAGGTCGAGGCTTGAAGGTTGAGGTCGAGGCTTGAAGGTTGAGGTCGAGGCTGAAGGTTGAGGTCGAGGTTTGAAGGTTGAGGTCGAGGTTTGAAGGTTGAGGTCGAGGCTTGAAGGTTGAGGTCGAGGCTTGAAGGTTGAGGTCGAGGCTTGAAGGTTGAGGTCGAGGCTTGAAGGTTGAGGTCGAGGCTGAAGGTTGAGGTCGAGGCTTGAAGGTTGAGGTCGAGGCTTGAAGGTTGAGGTCGAGGCTGAAGGTTGAGGTCGAGGCTGAAGGTTGAGGTCGAGGCTGAAGGTTGAGGTCGAGGTCGAGGCTGAAAGTTGAGGTCGAAGCTGAAGTTTGAGGTCGAGGCTTGAAGGTTGAGGTCGAGGCTTGAAGGTTGAGATCGAGGCTTGAAAGTTGAGGTCGAGGCTGAAGGTTGAGGTCGAGGCATGAAGGTTGAGGTCGAGGCATGAAGGTTGAGGTCGAGGCATGAAGGTTGAGGTCGAGGCATGAAGGTTGAGGTCGAGGCATGAAGGTTGAGGTCGAGGCATGAAGGTTGAGGTCGAGGCTTGAAGGTTGAGGTCGAGGCTTGAAGGTTGAGGTCGAGGCTTGAAGGTTGAGGTCAGGGCTTGAAGATTGAGGTCGAGGCTTGAAGGTTGAGGTCGAAGCTTGAAGGTTGAGGTCGAGGCTTGAAGGTTGAGGTCGAGGCTTGAAGGTTGAGGTCGAAGCTTGAAGGTTGAGGTCGAGGCTGAAGATTGAGGTCGAGGCTGAAGGTTGAGGCTTGAAGGTTGAGGTCGAGGCTGAAGGTTAAGGTCGAGGCTGAAGGTTGAGGTCGAGGCTTGAAGGTTGAGGTCGAGGCTTGAAGGTTGAGGTCGAGGCTTGAAGGTTGAGGTCGAGGCATGAAGGTTGAGGTCGAGGCATGAAGGTTGAGGTCGAGGCATGAAGGTTGAGGTCGAGGCATGAAGGTTGAGGTCGAGGCATGAATTTTGAGGTCGAGGCTTGAAGGTTGAGGTCGAGGCTTGAAGGTTGAGGTCAGGGCTTGAAGGTTGAGGTCGAGGCATGAAGGTTGAGGTCGACGCTTGAAGGTTGAGGTCGAGGCTTGAAGGTTGAGGTCGAGGCTTGAAGGTTGAGGTCGAAGCTTGAAGGTTGAGGTCGAGGCTGAAGATTGAGGTCGAGGCTGAAGGTTGAGGCTTGAAGGTTGAGGTCGAGGCTGAAGGTTAAGGTCGAGGCTGAAGGTTGAGGTCGAGGCTTGAAGGTTGAGGTCGAGGCTTGAAGGTTGAGGTCGAGGCTTGAAGGTTGAGGTCGAGGCTTGAAGGTTGAGGTCGAGGCTTGAAGGTTGAGGTCGAGGCTTGAAGGTTGAGGTCAGGGCTTGAAGATAGAGGTCGAGGCTTGAAGGTTGAGGTCGAAGCTTGAAGGTTGAGGTCGAGGCTTGAAGGTTGAGGTCGAGGCTTGAAGGTTGAGGTCGAAGCTTGAAGGTTGAGGTCGAGGCTGAAGATTGAGGTCGAGGCTGAAGGTTGAGGCTTGAAGGTTGAGGTCGAGGCTGAAGGTTAAGGTCGAGGCTGAAGGTTGAGGTCGAGGCTTGAAGGTTGAGGTCGAGGCTTGAAGGTTGAGGTCGAGGCTTGAAGGTTGACGTCGAGGCTTGAAGGTTGAGGTCGAGGCTTGAAGGTTGAGGTCGAGGCTTGAAGGGTGAGGTCGAGGCTTGAAGGGTGAGGTCGAGGCTGAAGGTTGAGGTCGAGGCTTGAAGGTTGAGGTCGAGGCTTGAAGGTTGAGGTCGAGGCTTGAAGGGTGAGGTCGAGGCTTGAAGGGTGAGGTCGAGGCTGAAGGTTGAGGTCGAGGCTTGAAGGTTGAGGTCGAGGCTTGAAGGCTGAGGTCGAGGCTTGAAGGGTGAGGTCGAGGCTGAAGGTTGAGGTCGAGGCTTGAAGGTTGAGGTCGAGGCTTGAAGGGTGAGGTCGAGGCTGAAGGTTGAGGTCGAGGCTTGAAGGGTGAGGTCGAGGCTGAAGGTTGAGGTCGAGGCTTGAAGGGTGAGGTCGAGGCTTGAAGGGTGAGGTCGAGGCTGAAGGTTGAGGTCGAGGCTTGAAGGTTGAGGTCGAGGCTTGAAGGCTGAGGTCGAACCTTTGCGCCTTCCATTCCCCGGATGCTACATGATCTATGCGTATATAATGTATATTAGAGAGAGAGAGAGAGAGAGAGAGAGAGAGAGACTGGACTAGCGGTACATTGAACTCTCTCCGTTTAAAGGGAAAACTGTGTAATTATCTAATTTTGTTTGTTGGGTTCGATTCCTTGGTGCGTGTGTTGGTGTACACTGAACAAGGTGTGCTTTTGAAGGTTCTCTTAATTCATCATGTGTACAGCAGGAGACTGTGTGTGTAACCCTACATACTCCAACCTTCCTGAAATGGCAATAAAAGGTAAAACGATGTACTCTCTCTGTCTCTGTCTCTCTCTCTCTCTCTGTCTCTCTCTCTCTCTCTGTCTGTCTCTCTCTCTCTCTCACTACATTCTCACCGCAGCTTTATGTGAGCCTTCTTCTACTAATCTTCCCAGGCGGTATATCAGTGCTCTTAAGGACCTTGTTAATGACTTAGATATTATCGTCACCACCACCGCCAACAAAGGAGGTGGAGTCGTCATACTCAATACCAGTGACTACAACACCAAAATGATGGACCTTTTGATTGACCAGTCCACATACGAACCCATCAAAACACAACAGTGGGAGACACTCGCCAAATATTTCCTATATAAAACCAGACAAATACTGAAACGCACTAGTGAAGGGAAGAAACTTCTGTACTTGATACCCAGCAACTCTAAACCAGCACACATGTATGGTTTACCTAAGACCCATAATGTTCTTCTCACACAGGTCACATCAGGTATAGGCAGTGCACCACACAAACTAGCCGGAGTTCTTGCCAAACGTCTTTCCTGCCTTCTAGGGACCATCAGCCCCGCTCATCTTAAACATTCAGGCGACCTTCTCAACCGCATCAGAGACCTATCAATCCGAAACAAGAAACTAAATAGTTTGGACGTGGCTTCCCTCTTCACTAAGTACCCACCACACGAGCCATCGACGTTCTACGACATAGTCAATCAGGACCTCAATCTTCCTCAACCTCCCGGAGATTTTGTTGAATTGATTGAACTCTGTGTTAATTTCAACTGTTCTTTCAATAACAGGCTCTACAAACAAGCCTATGGTATGGGAATGGGGTCCCCTATCAGCGCCGTCTTAGCCAACTTGTATATGGAACACCTAGAGGCTGAACACTTCGCCAACATCATCCCCTCTAGCGTCACTTTGTTACGTGGACGACCTCCTCATAACTCCCAAACGTTTTGATGTGCGGAATCTTTCAAGCAAGGCTCAACGCAGTTGAACCGGCTATCCAGTTTACACTAGAAGAAGAGTCCAATGACAAGCTACCTTTTCTAGACGTCCTCATTCACAAAGTAGATAATCTAAGATTTCAGGTTTACCGGAAACCTACAAATAAAAATGATCTCAGAGGCTTCTATTCCAGTCAAGATACAGACTAAAAGAGGCATCGTCGGATTTTTCCTAACAGCATAATACTGAATTTGTAGTGCTGAGTTTCTTGGCGAGGAATGTACTTACATTCCCCAAACTTTCACTGATTTACATTTTCCTTCCTTTTTCATCAAAGATTGCAAGAAAAGAGCTCTTCAGATCATTAATTCTCCACTCACCAACACCACTCCCAACAAAGTTGCCACTATAAACTGTCACATTAGTTGCATTTGTGTCCTTTTACTTAACATACTCCAGGTATCCTCATTGTTCTACTGAAGTCTCTCAACTCAGACTGACACATGTCAACACCTTCCATGAACATTATGCTACATCTTCCTGGAGGATATTCCGGGGATCAACGCCCCCGTGGCCCCGGTCCACGACCAGGCCTCCCGGTGCATCAGGGCCTGATCAACCAGGCTTTTACTGCTGGCCACACGTAGTCTAACGTACGAACCACAGCCCGGCTGATGCGGCGCTGACTTTAGTATCTGTCCAGCTCCCTCTTGAAGGCAGCCAGGAGTCTATTGGTGATTCTCCTTATGCTTGGTGGGAGGCTGTTGAACAGTCTTGGGCCCTGGACACTTACTGTGTTTTCTCTTAGTGTACGAATGGTACCCCTACTTTTCATTGGGGGTATTTTGCACCGCTTGCACAGTCTTTTACTTTCGTAGGAAGTGATTTCAGTGTGCAGATTAGGGACCATTACTTCTAGGATTTTTCAAGTGTAGATTATGATACATCTCTCCCGCCTGCTTTCCAGCAAGTGATGGAATATAAGGAAAACATTGTTTTCTTTTGTTTTCACTATAACTGTCATGTATATTGCAGCAGCACACTGGAGAAGTATCCAGTTTTGATTACAATAAACTTAAAACCTAAGACACCTGTTCAGCTGCCCACATTAAGGTGTTGTAGCAGTGTTCAGGTTAGGGACAAGACCCTCAAGTATCTTCCATGTTGTAAGTTATCTCTCCTCTCCTTTTCAGAGAAAACAATGCAAGTGCTTTGAGGTGTTCCCAATAGTTTAAATGTTTTATTAATTCTGCGTGGGCAGTATACAGCCTCTGTACGTTTGCCAACTCTCTCCTGCCTTGAAAGACGTCTTGAATACTGAGTAGTGTTTGAGTGAGAGCACAAGTGGTTTGAAAAAATACTCTCACTGACGTGGCTTCTCTTTTTTTCTGAAAGTTTTCGTAATTTACTCAGTCATTTTTTTTTTCTGGCCTTTATCGCATTTGTCTTATTTTGCAGATGACTGGAGTCTTTGATAAATATATACCTCAGTCTTTTACCTGTTGCTTCTGCTCTTTGAGACAGTGTGCCTAAGTTCTATAATCTTGGTTTCTCTGAAGGTCTTCATTCCACTCAGAATTAAGCACTGGAATATCTTGACGAGTAACGCCATGTTATTTTCATTTGCCCTTTAGCAGACTTTGTCGTTGTCTGTTCGTAGTTTTTCTGTTCGTTATTCTGAAGTGACTTCCATACCTAATTTGGTATCATCTTCAAAAGATGATACGTAACTGTGGGTAGTATTTCCTTTGTATTTGACTGAAGAAATCTACTGTGTAGGCGAAACGTTTCATCAATAAAGACACTAACTGTTGCACATGTGTCTTAATCCTCAGCTTGTCGGTATTTTATACCATTATCAACATTCTTGTCTGTATATGCTATAAGGATGATAAGCAGATGGTACCAGAATTGTCCCTCGGGGTACTAAACAGTTTACCTCCCAGAGACTCCACTTTGGTTTACTGCTGCCGTTCATTGGGATTTATTTGTTAGAAAATTAGATATAAATTTTCTTTGCCTTTTATTCTTCTTAATCTCTCGTTTTTTAAGAGCTGTTACTACGTGGTTGCAGTCACCAGAGGCTTTTAGTTCTTCATCCAAGGCCTCCATAATTTTGTCATAGTGGTCAGGTTCCAGTGAAGGCTCCAGACAGTTCTAGTCAGGTTCCTGTGAAGGCTCCAGACAGTTCTGGTCAGGTTCCAGTGAAGGCTCCAGACAGTTCTAGTCAGGTTCCTGTGAAGGCTCCAGACAGTTCTGGTCAGGTTCCAGTGAAGGCTCCAGACAGTTCTGGTCAGGTTCCAGTGAAGGCTCGAGACAGTTCTAGTCAGGTTCCTGTGAAGGCTCCAGACAGTTCTAGTCAGGTTCCAGTGAAGGCTCCAGACAGTTCTAGTCAGGTTCCTGTGAAGGCTCCAGACAGTTCTAGTCAGATTCCAGTGAAGGCTCCAGACAGTTCAGGTCATGTTCCAGTGAAGGCTCCAGACAGTTCTGGTCAGGTTCCAGTGAAGGCTCCAGACAGTTCTGGTCAGGTTCCAGTGAAGGCTCCAGACAGTTCTGGTCAGGTTCCAGTGAAGGCTCCAGACAGTTCTGGTCAGGTTCCAGTGAAGGCTCCAGACAGTTCTGGTCAGGTTCCAGTGAAGGCTCGAGACAGTTCTAGTCAGGTTCCTGTGAAGGCTCCAGACAGTTCTGGTCAGGTTCCAGTGAAGGCTCCATACAGTTCTGGTCAGGTTCCAGTGAAGGCTCGAGACAGTTCTAGTCAGGTTCCAGTGAAGGCTCCAGACAGTTCTGGTCAGGTTCCAGTGAAGGCTCGAGACAGTTCTAGTCAGGTTCCTGTGAAGGCTCCAGACAGTTCTAGTCAGGTTCCAGTGAAGGCTCCGGACAGTTCTAGTCAGGTTCCTGTGAAGGCTCCAGACAGTTCTAGTCAGGTTCCAGTGAAGGCTCCAGACAGTTCTAGTCAGGTTCCTGTGAAGGCTCCAGACAGTTCAGGTCAGGTTCCAGTGAAGGCTGCAGACAGTTCTGGTCAGGTTCCAGTGAAGGCTCCAGACAGTTCTAGTCAGGTTCCTGTGAAGGCTCCAGACAGTTCTGGTCAGGTTCCAGTGAAGGCTCGAGACAGTTCAGGTCAGGTTCCAGTGAAGGCTCCAGACAGTTTAGGTCAGGTTCCAGTGAAGGCTCCAGACAGTTCTAGTCAGGTTCCAGTGAAGGCTCCAGACAGTTCTAGTCAGGTTCCTGTGAAGGCTCCAGACAGTTCAGATCAGGTTCCAGTGAAGGCTCCAGACAGTTCAGGTCAGGTTCCAGTGAAGGCTCCAGACAGTTCTAGTCAGGTTCCAGTGAAGGCTCCAGACAGTTCTAGTCAGGTTCCAGTGAAGGCTCCAGACAGTTCTGGTCAGGTTCCTGTGAAGGCTCCAGACAGTTTTGGTCAGGTTCCTGTGAAGGCTCCAGACAGTTCAGGTCAGGTTCCAGTGAATGCTCCAGACAGTTCAGGTCAGGTTCCTGTGAAGGCTCCAGACAGTTCTAGTCAGATTCCTGTGAAGGCTCCAGACAGTTCTAGTCAGGTTCCAGTGAAGGCTCCAGACAGTTCTGGTCAGGTTCCTGTGAAGGCTCCAGACAGTTCTAGTCAGGTTCCAGTGAAGGCTCGAGACAGTTCAGGTCAGGTTCCTGTGAAGGCTCCAGACAGTTCTAGTCAGGTTCCAGTGAAGGCTCCAGACAGTTCAGGTCAGGTTCCAGCGAAGGCTCCAGACAGTTCTAGTCAGGTTCCAGTGAAGACTCCAGACAGTTCTAGTCAGGTTCCAGTGAAGGCTCCAGACAGTTCAGGTCAGGTTCCAGTGAAGGCTCCAGACAGTTCTAGTCAGGTTCCAGTGAAGGCTCCAGACAGTTCAGGTCAGGTTCCAGTGAAGGCTCCAGACAGTTCTAGTCAGGTTCCAGTGAAGGCTCCAGACAGTTCAGGTCAGGTTCCAGTGAAGGCTCCAGACAGTTCTAGTCAGGTTCCAGTGAAGGCTCCAGACAGTTCTAGTCAGGTTCCAGTGAAGGCTCCAGACAGTTCAGGTCAGGTTCCAGTGAAGGCTCCAGACAGTTCAGGTCAGGTTCCAGTGAAGGCTCCAGACAGTTCTAGTCAGGTTCCAGTGAAGGCTCCAGACAGTTCTAGTCAGGTTCCAGTGAAGGCTCCAGACAGTTCTAGTCAGGTTCCAGTGAAGGCTCCAGACAGTTCAGGTCAGGTTCCAGTGAAGGCTCCAGACAGTTCAGGTCAGGTTCCAGTGAAGGCTCCAGACAGTTTTAGTCGGGTTCCAGTGAAGGCTCCAGACAGTTCAGGTCAGGTTCCAGTGAAGGCTCCAGACAGTTCAGGTCAGGTTCCCGTGAAGGCTCCAGACAGTTCTAGTCAGGTTCCAGTGAAGGCTCCAGACAGTTCAAGTAAGGTTCCAGTGAAGGCTCCAGACAGTTCAGGTCAGGTTCCAGTGAAGGCTCCAGACAGTTCATGTTAGGTTCCAGTGAAGGCTCCAGACAGTTCAAGTCAGGTTCCAGTGAAGGCTCCAGACAGTTCTAGTCAGGTTCCAGTGAAGGCTCCAGACAGTTCTAGTCAGGTTCCAGTGAAGGCTCCAGACAGTTCAGGTCAGGTTCCAGTGAAGGCTCCAGACAGTTCAGGTCAGGTTCCAGTGAAGGCTCCAGACAGTTCAGGTCAGGTTCCAGTGAAGGCTCCAGACAGTTCTAGTCAGGTTCCAGTGAAGGCTCCAGACAGTTCAGGTCAGGTTCCAGTGAAGGCTCCAGACAGTTCAGGTCAGGTTCCAGTGAAGGCTCCAGACAGTTCTAGTCAGGTTCCAGTGAAGGCTCCAGACAGTTCTAGTCAGGTTCCAGTGAAGGCTCCAGACAGTTCAGGTCAGGTTCCAGTGAAGGCTCCAGACAGTTCAGGTCAGGTTCCAGTGAAGGCTCCAGACAGTTCAGGTCAGGTTCCAGTGAAGGCTCCAGACAGTTCTGGTCAGGTTCCAGTGAAGGCTCCAGACAGTTCTGGTCAGGTTCCAGTGAAGGCTCCAGACAGTTCAGGTCAGGTTCCAGTGAAGGCTCCAGACAGTTCAGGTCAGGTTCCAGTGAAGGCTCCAGACAGTTCAGGTCAGGTTCCAGTGAAGGCTCCAGACAGTTCTGGTCAGGTTCCAGTGAAGGCTCCAGACAGTTCAGGTCAGGTTCCAGTGAAGGCTCCAGACAGTTCAGGTCAGGTTCCAGTGAAGGCTCCAGACAGTTCTGGTCAGGTCATTTATTTATAAAAAAAAAATTTCATTTTTGTGTTGGTTTAAATATTTGCAAAGCCGAATGTAGTTCTATTTGTGTTTTTACTTATTTTCTTATGAATTTACTGCAAGTGAGATGGTTGGGAGTCCAATATAACTCGTGTGTTGCTGTGCTTGTTGTGTCCAGTGCAGCTGCTGTGGAACCTCTACTTCTCTTGGTAAAAGACACTGGAGACACTGGGACGTTATATTGGTCACTTCAGATGTCAGACTCGGGTCCAAGACGACGCTTTTTCCAGTTAAATAGCTTAGTGATTGCACTGGTTTTTCCAAGAACCTTCCGGTACATAGTACCATCCTTACCACAGGTTCTACGCAATACCAGCACAACCTATGCTAATATTTTGGTCTGGAGTAATTTTTTTTTGTACTAGTACTGACATTTTTTTTCCAGTGACTTGCACTCTTGCTGTCCCATACGTTTCTTGTTTGTATTTTCATCTGAGTCTTTTTTAATGTTTCTCTATATTGTTTGACTTTATCACTTGACCAAAAAAGGTTTTTGTTGGCAAAGTTAAGTTATCCTCCTGTGAAACACTAGACACCTTAGGTCAGTCATCCTCAACCTGGGGTAAATTTACCCCTCGGGGGTAAATTTACCCCTCGGGGGTAAAAAATTACGTGACCAGGGGGTAAATATTTGTGTGCGATTTTTGTGCAAAACCTGAATAATTTATTTTTTTCTGGCCCTTGATTATGGCGATAATTTTTTTTGTATGGGTGAAAGTTGGTAAATGAAGGAATACATCAAGCCGAGGGTGTTAATGATGAAGGAATACATCAAGCCGAGGGTGTTAATGATGAAGGAATACATCAAGCCGAGGATGTTAATGATGAAGGAATACATCAAGCCGAGGGTGTTAATGATGAAGGAATACATCAAGCCGAGGATGTTAATGATGGAGGAATACATCAAGCCGAGGGTGTTAATGATGAAGGAATACATCAAGCCGAGGATGTTAATGATGGAGGAATACATCAAGCCGAGGGTGTTAATGATGAAGGAATACATCAAGCCGAGGATGTTAATGATGGAGGAATACATCAAGCCGAGGGTGTTAATGATGAAGGAATACATTAAGCCGAGGGTGTTAATGATGAAGGAATACATCAAGCCGAGGGTGTTAATGATGAAGGAATACATCAAGCCGAGGGTGTTAATGATGGAGGAATACATCAAGCCGAGGGTGTTAATGAAGGAATACATCAAGCCGAGGGTGTTAATGATGAAAGAATACACCAAGCCGAGGGTGTTAATGATGAAGGAATACATCAAGCCGAGGGTGTTAATGATGAAGGAATACACCAAGCCGAGGGTGTTAATGATGAAGGAATACACCAAGCCGAGGGTGTTAATGATGGAGGAATACATCAAGCCGAGGGTGTTAATGATGGAGGAATACATCAAGCCGAGGGTGTTAATGATGGAGGAATACATCAAGCCGAGGGTGTTAATGATGGAGGAATACATCAAGCCGAGGGTGTTAATGATGAAGGAATACACCAAGCCGAGGGTGTTAATGATGGAGGAATACATCAAGCCGAGGGTGTTAATGATGAAGGAATACATCAAGCCGAGGGTGTTAATGATGAAAGAATACACCAAGCCGAGGGTGTTAATGATGAAGGAATACATCAAGCCGAGGGTGTTAATGATGAAGGAATACATCAAGCCGAGGGTGTTAATGATGAAGGAATACATCAAGCCGAGGGTGTTAATGATGAAGGAATACACCAAGCCGAGGGTGTTAATGATGGAGGAATACATCAAGCCGAGGGTGTTAATGATGGAGGAATACATCAAGCCGAGGGTGTTAATGATGAAGGAATACATCAAGCCGAGGGTGTTAATGATGAAAGAATACACCAAGCCGAGGGTGTTAATGATGAAGGAATACATCAAGCCGAGGGTGTTAATGATGAAGGAATACATCAAGCCGAGGGTGTTAATGATGAAGGAATACATCAAGCCGAGGGTGTTAATGATGAAGGAATACATCAAGCCGAGGGTGTTAATGGAGGAGGAATACATCAAGCCGAGGGTGTTAATGATGGAGGAATACATCAAGCCGAGGGTGTTAATGATGAAGGAATACATCAAGCCGAGGGTGTTAATGATGGAGGAATACATCAAGCCGAGGGTGTTAATGATGAAGGAATACACCAAGCCGAGGGTGTTAATGATGGAGGAATACATCAAGCCGAGGGTGTTAATGATGGAGGAATACATCAAGCCGAGGGTGTTAATGATGAAGGAATACACCAAGCCGAGGGTGTTAATGATGGAGGAATACATCAAGCCAAGGGTGTTAATGATGAAGGAATACATCAAGCCGAGGGTGTTAATAATGAAGGAATACATCAAGCCGAGGGTGTTAATGATGAAGGAATACATCAAGCCGAGGGTGTTAATGATGAAGGAATACATCAAGCCGAGGGTGTTAATGATGAAGGAATACACCAAGCCGAGGGTGTTAATGATGGAGGAATACATCAAGCCGAGGGTGTTAATGATGGAGGAATACATCAAGCCGAGGGTGTTAATGATGGAGGAATACATCAAGCCGAGGGTGTTAATGATGGAGGAATACATCAAGCCGAGGGTGTTAATGATGAAGGAATACACCAAGCCGAGGGTGTTAATGATGGAGGAATACACCAAGCCGAGGGTGTTAATGATGGAGGAATACATCAAGCCGAGGGTGTTAATGATGAAGGAATACACCAAGCCGAGGGTGTTAATGATGGAGGAATACATCAAGCCGAGGGTGTTAATGATGAAGGAATACATCAAGCCGAGGGTGTTAATGATGAAGGAATACACCAAGCCGAGGGTGTTAATGATGGAGGAATACATCAGGCCGAGGGTGTTAATGATGAAGGAATACACCAAGCCGAGGGTGTTAATGATGGAGGAATACATCAAGCCGAGGGTGTTAATGATGGAGGAATACATCAAGCCGGCGGTGTTAATGATGAAGGAATACACCAAGCCGAGGGTGTTAATGATGGAGCAATACATCAAGCCGAGGGTGTTATTGATGAAGGAATACATCAAGCCGAGGGTGTTAATGATGGAGCAATACATCAAGCCGAGGGTGTTAATGATGAAGGAATACATCAAGCCGAGGGTGTTAATGATGAAGGAATACATCAAGCCGAGGGTGTTAATGATGGAGGAATACATCAAGCCGAGGGTGTTAATGATGGAGGAATACATCAAGCCGAGGGTGTTAATGATGGAGGAATACATCAAGCCGAGGGTGTTAATGATGAAGGAATACACCAAGCCGATGGTGTTAATGATGGAGGAATGCATCAAGCCGACGGTGTTAATGATGAAGGAATACACTAAGCCGAGGGTGTTAATGATGAAGGAATACACCAAGCCGAGGGTGTTAATGATGTAGGAATACATCAAGCCGAGGGTGTTAATGATGGAGGAATACATCAAGCCGAGGGTGTTAATGATGGAGGAATACATCAAGCCGACGGTGTTAATGATGAAAGAATACACCAAGCCGAGGGTGTTAATGATGGAGGAATGCATCAAGCCGACGGTGTTAATGATGAAGGAATACACTAAGCCGAGGGTGTTAATGATGAAGGAATACACCAAGCCGAGGGTGTTAATGATGTAGGAATACATCAAGCCGAGGGTGTTAATGATGGAGGAATACATCAAGCCGAGGGTGTTAATGATGGAGGAATACATCAAGCCGAGGGTGTTAATGATGAAGGAATACACCAAGCCGAGGATGTTAATGAAGGAATACATCAAGCCGAGGGTGTTAATGATGAAGGAATACACCAAGCCGAGAGTGTTAATGATGAAGGAATACACCAAGCCGAGGGTGTTAATGATGGAGGAAACGTTGAGAATCCCTGACTTAGGTCGTAACATTGACTTTGTGTCTCTATCTCTGGCTGGGAGATGTTTCTGTATCTCTGAGAGAATCTTCACCTTAAAGTGACACTTTCCTTCTCTCAGCATATTCTTTTATCTTTGTCGGTGACAGAATGAGACACTTGTGCAACATTTGGGAATCTTTATTATGGAAACGTTTCGCCAACAAGTGGCTTCCTCTGTCCGGTACAGACATAAATGGTGGAAGATGACGAGTTTGGGGTAATCAGCCTTGAGTCCATATGTTCAGTCCCTTAAGACTGATGGACTGAAAGTGTCTAATTCTTTAACTTGTCGGTTTTCTAAACTATTTACATCATGTCTGCTGCAGTGTTGGTAATAAGGTGTAAACCCGTATTTAAAGCTTTTTCCTCTGCCAGTATTTACCTACGTGGTTTGTCTTGGATTCACTTGCCACACCAGGCTTCGCTTTACATCGGTTCCTAACTGTTCTTCCTTCTTCTTGTCTTACTGTTACTCTTTCTTTCTTCTGGTGTTTTGTGATGGTCACTCAGTGCAGTGTTGTTCTGTCTCTTGTTTGTTGACGGTGGTTCAGTACTCTTCCTTCTGGTGTTTTGTGATGGTCACTCAGTGCAGTGTTGTTCTGTCTCTTGTTTGTTGACGGTGGTTCAGTACTCTTCCTTCTGGTGTTTTGTGATGGTCACTCAGTGCAGTGTTGTTCTGTCTCTTGTTTGTTGACGGTGGTTCAGTACTCTTCCTTCTGGTGTTTTGTGGTCACTCAGTGCAGTGTTGTTCTGTCTCTTGTTTGTTGACGGTGGTTCAGTACTCTTCCTTCTGGTGTTTTGTGATGGTCACTCAGTGCAGTGTTGTTCTGTCTCTTGTTTGTTGACGGTGGTTCAGTACTCTTCTGGTGTTTTGTGATGGTCACTCAGTGCAGTGTTGTTCTGTCTCTTGTTTGTTGACGGTGGTTCAGTACTCTTCCTTCTGGTGTTTTGTGATGGTCACTCAGTGCAGTGTTGTTCTGTCTCTTGTTTGTTGACGGTGGTTCAGTACTCTTTCTTCTGGTGTTTTGTGATGGTCACTCAGTGCAGTGTTGTTCTGTCTCTTGTTTGTTGACGGTGGTTCAGTACTCTTCCTTCTGGTGTTTTGTGATGGTCACTCAGTGCAGTGTTGTTCTGTCTCTTGTTTGTTGACGGTGGTTCAGTACTCTTCTGGTGTTTTGTGATGGTCACTCAGTGCAGTGTTGTTCTGTCTCTTGTTTGTTGACGGTGGTTCAGTACTCTTCCTTCTGGTGTTTTGTGATGGTCACTCAGTGCAGTGTTGTTCTGTCTCTTGTTTGTTGACGGTGGTTCAGTACTCTTTCTTCTGGTGTTTTGTGATGGTCACTCAGTGCAGTGTTGTTCTGTCTCTTGTTTGTTGACGGTGGTTCAGTACTCTTTCTTCTGGTGTTTTGTGATGGTCGCTCAGTGCAGTGTTGTTCTGTCTCTTGTTTGTTGACGGTGGTTCAGTACTCTTCAACTTTCATTATCAGTCAGCCCTTCCTTTGTTTTTCTCTCCTTTATGTTGTTTTGAAGATTATAATATACTTCATGATCCTAGATAAAAGGATTTCCTCCCCATTTCTCCACTCCCTCCCCAGTTCTCCACTCCCTCCCCAGTTCTCCACTCCCTCCCCAGTTCTCCACTCCCTCCCCAGTTCTCCACTCCCTCCCCAGTTCACCACTCCCTCACCAGTTCTCCACTCCCTCCCCAGTTCACCACTCCCTCCCCAGTTCACCACTCCCTCACCAGTTCACCACTCCCTCACCAGTTCACCACTCCCTCCCCAGTTCACAACTCCCTCCCCAGTTCACCACTCCCTCACCAGTTCACCACTCCCTCCCCAGTTCACCACTCCCTCACCAGTTCTCCACTCCCTCCCCAGTTCTCCACTCCCTCCCCAGTTCACCACTCCCTCCCCAGTTCACCACTCCCTCACCAGTTCTCCACTCCCTCCCCAGTTCTCCACTCCCTCCCCAGTTCTCCACTCCCTCCCCAGTTCTCCACTCCCTCCCCAGTTCACCACTCCCTCACCAGTTCTCCACTCCCTCACCAGTTCTCCACTCCCTCACCAGTTCTCCACTCCCTCCCCAGTTCTCCACTCCCTCACCAGTTCTCCACTCCCTCCCCAGTTCTCCACTCCCTCCCCAGTTCTCCACTCCCTCCCCAGTTCACCACTCCCTCACCAGTTCTCCACTCCCTCCCCAGTTCACCACTCCCTCACCAGTTCTCCACTCCCTCACCAGTTCTCCACTCCCTCACCAGTTCTCCACTCCCTCCCCAGTTCACCACTCCCTCACCAGTTCTCCACTCCCTCACCAGTTCTCCACTCCCTCACCATTTCTCCACCCCCTCCCCAGTTCTCCACTCCTTCCCCAGTTCTCCACTCCCTCCCCAGTTCTCCACTCCCTCCCCAGTTCACTCCCTCACCAGTTCTCCACTCCCTCACCAGTTCTCCACACCTTCCCCATTTCTCCACACCCTCCCCAGTTCTCCACTCCCTCCCCAGTTCTCCACTCCCTCCCCAGTTCTCCACTCCCTCCCCAGTTCTCCACTCCCTCCCCAGTTCTCCACTCCCTCCCCAGTTCTCCACTCCCTCCCCAGTTCTCCACTCCCTCCCCAGTTCACCACTCCCTCCCCAGTTCTCCACTCCCTCCCCAGTTCTCCACTCCCTCCCCAGTTCTCCACTCCCTCCCCAGTTCACCACTCCCTCACCAGTTCTCCACCCCCTCCCCAGTTCTCCACTTCTTCCCCAGTTCTCCACTCCCTCCCCAGTTCACCACTCCCTCACCAGTTCTCCACTCCCTCACCAGTTCTCCACACCCTCCCCATTTCTCCACACCCTTCCCAGTTCTCCACTCCCTCCCCAGTATAAAAAAAGCTGTTTGGTGAACTGTAAGCGGGGTGTGAATGATATACTTCTTCGGAGGCTTCTTTGTTTATTGACAACTAGTGGTGGGTTACACAGGCTTGTGTGTTTGTGACCATGGCCCGGGCAGGGCCATGCCCACGAGAGAGAGCTGGGAGTACTTGTGTCTTGATGCCAGGCCGCTGTGTGAGTGAGTGAGAGCGAGGCAAGTCTGGGCATACTGAAGTGGCAAGGCCTATAGATGGCAGCACCTGAGTGGCGCGAAATATGAACTAAGCTGGCAGACAGCATGGGCTGTCTGTGCAGACAGTACAGGCTGTCTACATACGCTCGGCCACCTATCGCGCGTCGTCCCGACGCGACAATACTGGTAGTAAAAGAAACTCGGTCTCTCTCTCGTAGGAACAGGGCACAGAACACAAAATAAAAACATATATATACATATGGACATGGGAAAAAAAAACTTCCTACAGGGAGGGAAGAAAAAAACATGTGGGGTGTGCTAAACATCGTGGTCAAAGGCAGTGAGCATCGAAGGGCATCACTGCACGCCTTCCTGCGTCTGGACAGATACTGCAACACGGGAGACATCGCTGCGGCTGAGCTGTGACGTAACAGGGTACGGTCTCCTCTGGAACGGTGAAGCAGACATCGTAGGAGTCGCTGCAGGTTTTCACTCAACCTGGGGCACGACATGCTGGTGCCCTCGAGTGAGGCGTCGACAAAACTCGGCAACTGGGCAGGACTTCTGGCAAGCGACTCAGGACACTTCTCGACTGGTACTGTCACTGCTGGGCTGTCACTGCCGGCGAGCGTGGAGCGAGTTGTGGAGCGAGTCGTGGCAGAGACGACTGGGCGAAACATCTGGGAGTCGTAACATCATACACCAGACTGCAGTGAGAGAGCTAGCAGTCAAAGTGACATCTTCTTTGTGCAGGCTGCTCACTGAAGCTTGTGACACGAGGCTGACACAGCGCCTGCCGACAGGCCTGGCTGCGGCTTGACGAGTATCATCTCTCGACAGTTGGAGTTATAAGCAGAAGTTAGTCTAAGCGTCCCCAGACTTGTTTCTCTACATATAACTGCACTCTGACGGTCTGGAGGGGAGGTGAAGTGAAACAAATCTCGATGGGAATCGTAGCAGGTACGATTCTGCAGAACAACACGAGCGACGAGCATAAAAGCTTTCTGTACAAGAGGGCTCGTACGCTCAGGGCTGAGAAATCAGCTGTCAAACACTGGTCAGGCGGGTGACTTAGTGGTACAACTCAAGGGTCTGACCACAGACCTCACTGGACACACGGAAAACTTACAAACACACCGCTGTACATACGGTACAACATGGCTTAACTAGCAAATGATGCTTTTCTGCGCATAAAACTGACTAAGACATGCTAAAATGTGAGAACACTGACTGAGAGGAATTAATTAACACACGACATATATCTTCTCTCAATCTTCTCGACAATACTGAAATAATTACTAGAACACTCGATGTGACATCATGTGATGTCAGGCGTGATGTCGCAAGGTGACGTCAGCAGCAGTGACGTCAACAGACATCTCGAGGTGACGTCAGGCAGACATCGTGAGGTGACGTCAGCAGACATCGTGAGGTGACGTCAGAAGACATCTCGAGGTGACGTCAGAAGACATCTCGAGGTGACGTCAGGCAGACATCGTGAGGTGACGTCAGCAGACATCGTGACGTCATGAAGTCGGGCAGCATCGTGGGTGGCGTCGATGTGATGCGGGCAGCAGACCACAGCATGAAACCTTGGGACATCTGGTAACTCACGTGGCTTTGTAGGTCTACGTGACATCGGCCACACCCAACGTGGTGTCGATTCACGTGGTGTCGTGATCTACGTGGGATGCTGATCCACGCAGCTTCGAGTGGCCTCGGGCACTCGGATACACAGCACTGGCGACGAATCACACGAAAAACAGCAGAAAACACAGCAGAGGGAGTGAGTAGTGTGAGTGGTGTATGGTAGTGTGGTGGCGAGGAGCGTGGGTGAGTGCATGGCGGGGCGAGCATGGGCAAGGTAAGGAACAGCCACTTCCTCTCCTCTCCTCCCCCACCCACAAATACGTGGAGAAGCTCACACTGGACGCAGAAATCACCACAAAACTCACCTCTGGCTTGCTGAAACAGCTGTGCTGAGCTGAACAACAACAGCAACATACAAGTGACGCTGAACACGTGACTTGAGAAACAGCGTGGGACACTGTAGCGTGAGACGCTGGGACGCTGTAGCGTGGGGTCACTGTGACGCCACTCACAATTCTCGGAGAATTTCGATAAATTTCGGCTGGATCCTGCTTGTACCTGTGTCTGGATGCTCAAACGTGCAGACACGACATCAGGATAACTCGTTGAGAGACGGATGCTTCTTGTGTAGGGTGATGAAGTGAAGATGACTTCATAACTCTCCCTCCTCTCCAGGCAAACACAACTGCTGCGAGCACCGCTGCCACCATTTATAAAAAAAGCTGTTTGGTGAACTGTAAGCGGGGTGTGAATGATATACTTCTTCGGAGGCTTCTTTGTTTATTGACAACTAGTGGTGGGTTACACAGGCTTGTGTGTTTGTGCCCATGGCCCGGGCAGGGCCATGCCCACGAGAGAGAGCTGGGAGTACTTGTGTCTTGATGCCAGGCCGCTGTGTGAGTGAGTGAGAGCGAGGCAAGTCTGGGCATACTGAAGTGGCAAGGCCTATAGATGGCAGCACCTGAGTGGCGCGAAATATGAACTAAGCTGGCAGACAGCATGGGCTGTCTGTGCAGACAGTACAGGCTGTCTACACCAGTTCTCCACTCCCTCCCCAGTTCTCCACTCCCTCCCCAGTTCTCCACTCCCTCCCCAGTTCTCCACTCCCTCCCCAGTTCACCACTCCCTCCCCAGTTCTCCACTCCCTCCCCAGTTCTCCACTCCCTCCCCAGTTCTCCACTCCCTCCCCAGTTCACCACTCCCTCACCAGTTCTCCACTCCCTCACCAGTTCTCCAACCCCTCCCCAGTTCTCCACTCCATCCCCAGTTCTCCACTCCCCAGTTCTCCACTCCCTCCCCAGTTCACCACTCCCTCACCAGTTCTCCACTCCCTCACCAGTTCTCCACACCCTCCCCATTTCTCCACACCCTCCCCAGTTCTCCACTCCCTCCCCAGTTCTCCACTCCCTCCCCAGTTCTCCACACCCTCCCCAGTTCTCCACTCCCTCCCCAGTTTACCACTCCCTCACCAGTTCTCCACCCCCTCCCCAGTTCTCCACTCCCTCACCAGTTCTCCAGTCCCTCACCAGTTCTCCACACCCTCCCCAGTTCTCCACTCCCTCCCCAGTTCTCCACTCACCAGTTCTCCACACCCTCCCCAGTTCTCCACTCACCAGTTCTCCACACCCTCCCCAGTTCTCCACTCCCTCACCAGTTCTCCACTCCCTCACCAGTTCTCCACTCCCTCCCCAGTTCTCCACTCCCTCCCCAGTTCTCCACTCCCTCCCCAGTTCTCCACTCCCTCCCCAGTTCACCACTCCCTCACCAGTTCTCCACTCCCTCACCAGTTCTCCACCCCCTCACCAGTTCTCCACTCCCTCCCCAGTTCTCCACTCACCAGTTCTCCACACCCTCCCCAGTTCTCCAATATTTAGATATATGGGGATGCCGTGTTTAGCGTAGCTCCGCCACTAGAGCGAGGCTGTGTTTACCAACTCACCCAACCAGCTAGTGGTCACGCTTCCTTCTCTTATCTTCACTCATTCAACTCAGGAAATGAGTGAGTCGCAGTTAGTGTGTATGTATACAATGTTTATATATATATATATATATATATATATATATATATATATATATATATATATATATATATATATATATATATATATATATATATATATAATTTATGTGTGTGTGTGTATGTATGTATGTCGTGCCGAATAGGTAAAACTTACTATTTTGGCTTAAATAGCAACTCTTCTTCTTAAGAGCTTTGTGTATGGAATAATTTCTCAAAAATCATTTTGAGCCTAACGAAAGAAATGATTTCATTGTGTTTATTATTAAATTATTTTAAACTTATCGAAAATATATTAAAATGGATTAGGCTAAATTAAATTGCGCTTGTTATAATAAGGTTAGGTGATATATATAGCACTGACTTTGTTATAGTTTGCCGTCAGAGGTGGTGAAACCGGTTAGGCCGGCACTACCACCTTGTTGTGTCCTAGACAGGCGGAGGTTCGCTGTGGTGTCAGGCTTGTGGAGTGTGGTCTTGTGCTGACCTTTCGTGACCTGACCTCGGCTTCACATTCTCCGATGAAGATAGCTTGGGTTTGTTAGCCGGGACGGTTAGCAACCCAGGCCTGTGGCTTGGTAGGCAACGCTCTGGCTTCACACGCTGAGCAAATTCGCCGATGACACAAAGATAGGTAGGATAATTGATTCAAACGTAGATGTTATGGAACTTCAGGAGGATTTAAACTAACTCTATTCTTGGTCAGAAAAGTGGCAGATGCAGTTCAATGTAGATAAATGCAAGGTTCTGAAGCTTGGGAGTGCCCATAACCCTAGCACTTATAAGTTAAATAATGTAGAACTTAGCCATACAGATTGCGAAAAGGACTTGGGGGTTATGGTAAGCAGCAACCTTAAACCAAGACAGCAATGCCTAAGCGTACGTAATAAGGCAAATAGATTACTGGGATTTATATCAAGAAGTGTAAGCAACAGAAGTCCAGAGGTCATACTGCAGCTTTATACATCATTAGTAAGGCCTCACCTAGATTATGCAGCTCAATTCTGGTCTCCATATTACAGAATGGACATAAATTCGTTAGAAAACATTCAGCGTAGGATAACTAAATTAATACATAGCATTAGAAATCTTCCTTATGAAGAAAGATTGAAGACTCTTAAGTTACATTCACTTGTTAGACGAAGAATGAGGGGAGACCTGATCGAAGTGTATACGTGGAAGATAGGTATTAATAAAGGGGATATTAATAAGGTCTTGAGGATATCTCTCCAAGAGAGAACCCGCAGTAATGGATTTAAATTAGATAAGTTTAGATTTAGAAAGGACATAGGAAAGTATTGGTTTGGAAATAGGGTAGTTGATGAGTGGAACAGTCTACCTAATTGGGTTATTGAGGCTAGGACTTTGGGTAGTTTCAAATCTAGGTTGGATAAGTACATGAGTGGGAGGGGTTGGATTTGAGTGGGACTTGCACATCAGAGCTTATTTCTTGGGTGGCATTGAAAATTGGGTTGGTCAAATGTTTTGTTAGTGGGATGAATTGTAAAGTACCTGCCTAGTATGGGCCAGCAGGCCTCCTGCAGTGTTCCTCCTTTCTTATGTTCTTATGTGTCCGTGGTTCGATCCCTGGGGGGGATGGAAGCATTGGGCGTGTTTCCTTACACCAGTTGTCCCGTTCAACTAGCAAGCAAGTAGGTACCTGGGTGTTAGTCGACTGGTGTGGGTGGCATCCTGGGGAACAAGAGTGAAGACCCCAGTGGAAATAAGACAGTCCCTCAATTACGCACTGATTTTCTCTGGGGTTAAAAAATCTGAGAGTTAGCCACGAGGGCAGCCCTCAGTGCCAGTCCTCTGTGTTATACTCCACACATGTTGCGGCTAGAAATACTGGAGGTTACCTGGAGGTTATTCCGGGGATCAACTCCCCCGCGGCCCGGTCCATGACCAGGCCTCCCGATGGATCAGGGCCTGATCAACTAGGCTGTTACTGCTGGCCGCACGCAGTCCAACGTACGAGCCACAGCCTGGCTGATCCGGCACTGACTTTAGGTATCTGTCCAGCTCTCTCTTGAAGGCAGCCAGGGGCTTATTGGCAATTCCCCTAATGCTTGATGGGAGGCTGTTGAACAGTTTTGGGCCCCGGACACTTATGGTGTTTTCCCTTAGTGTACCAATGGCGCCCCTACTTTTTATTTGGGGCATTTTGCATCGCCTGCCCAGTCTTTTACTTTCGTAGGGAGTGATTTCTGTGTGCAGATTTGGGACCATTCCTTCCAAGATTTTCCAAGTGTAGATTATGATATATCTCTCCCTCCTGCGTTCCAACGAGTACAAGTCAAGTGCTTCCAAGCGTTCCCAGTAGTTAAGGTGCTTGACAGAACTTATACGTGCAGTAAAGGATCTCTGTACACTCTCTAGATCTGCGATTTCACCTGCTTTGAATGGAGATGTTAATGTACAGCAGTATTCCAGCCTAGAGAGAACAAGTGATTTGAAAAGGATCATCATTGGCTTGGCATCTCTCGTTTTGAAAGTTCTCATTATCCATCCTATCATTTTCTTTGCACGTGCGATCGTGGCACTGTAGTGATCCTTGAAAGTGAGATCCTCAGACATTACTACTCCCAGGTCCCTTACATTATTTTTCCGCTCTATTGTATGGCCGGAGTTTGTAGTATACTCTGTTCTAGTTATTATCTCCTCCAGTTTTCCATAACGGAGTAGTTGGAATTTGTCTACATTGAACATCATATTGTTTTCCGTTGCCCACTGGAAAACTTTGTTTATATCTTCTTGGAGGTTAACCGCGTCCTCAGCAGATGACAGCCTCATGCAGATCCTAGTATCATCCGCAAAGGATGATACGGTGCTGTGGTGTATATCTCTGTCTATGTCTGATATGAGGATGAGGAATAAGATGGGGGCGAGTATTGTGCCTTGTGGAACAGAGCTCTTGACTATGGCAGCCGCCGATTTAACTCTGTTGACCACTACTCTTTGTGTTCGACTTGTTAGGAAGTTGAAGATCCGTCTCCCCACTTTCCCAGTTATTCCTTTAGCACGTATTTTGTGCGCTATTATGCCATGATCGCATTTGTCAAATGCTTTTGCAAAGTCTGTGTATATTACATCTGCATTCTGATTTTCTTCCAGTGCATCCAAGGCCATGTCATAGTGATCCAGTAGTTGAGAGGCAGGAGCGACCTGCCCTGAGCCCATGTTGCCCTGGATTGTGCAGATTTTGGGAATCCAGGTGATTTGCAATCCTGCTTCTTAGCACTCTTTCAAAGATTTTTATGATGTGGGACGTCAGAGCTATTGGTCTATAGTTCTTAGCTAATGCTTTGCTGCCACCTTTATGGAGTGGGGCTATATCCGTTGTTTTAAGTGACTGTGGAATTTCACCCATGTCCAAGCTCCTCCTCCGTAGTGTACTTAGGGCACGCGAGAGGGTTTTTTTGCAGTTCTTAATGAATACAGAGTTCCACGAGTCTGGGCCCAGGACTGAGTGCATGGGCATGTTGTCAATGGCTTTTTCGAAATCTATCGGAGTTAGGGTAATGTCGGAAATCTGGCATACATTTATGGAGTTTTGAAGCTCATTCATGAAGAAATCACTTGGGTCGTCGATCCTCAGACCGATTAGTGGTTCACTAAATACAGAGTCGTACTGGGATTTCAATATTTCACTCATTTCCTTGTTGTCATCTGTGTAAGTCCCATCCTGTCTGAGTAAGGGCCCGTAAATATTTACCACATTTTACTAACACGTTTCGGTCTTGGGACCTTTTTTCGTATGGCTGGATGAAAGGACACGAGGACATTATTGGATGTTTCGGTCCTGGGACCTTAGTCTCTCCGAAACATCTGAGGTGATCAGATCCCAGGACTGAAATGTCTTCATAATACACAGATAACCCGCACATAGGGGAGAGAAGTTTACGACGATGTTTCGGTCCGACTTGGTCCATTTAAATGGTCCAAGATGGACCGAAAGGTGGCCGTAAGCTTCTCCTATGTACGGGTTGTTTGTGTATTTTTCCACTCACGGTTTTGTGCCTTTTTGTTATATTAAAACTTACTAAATGTTTGGCCACGTGTCTGTTAAATGGCCGTTAAATGACTGTTCAATGACCGACCTTTTATATCCACTTGCGTATTGAGAGGAAGCCTTTCCACACAAGTGACCCACACTTTTGACAATCTTTCGATCCGAGCCTGGTCTATGTCCGGGCTCCAGGAGTAGAGAGACTCCCGAAACCTCATCAGAGATATATTATCAAGTAATTTGATAGTGGTCCAGCCGAGAGCGAAACGTCGTCTTTAGGTACCTCTGCAAACTGTGATATTTGTGAATTTCCCGGCCGCGGTATTGTAGGTTAGACTGTGTCTACCCGCATGGCTTGATAACCCAGAATAATACAAGCCAAGCGGTGTTAATTATTTCCAGTGGGGTCTTTAAATGGTTCCCCAGGATGCGACCCACACCAGTCGACTGACACCCAGGTACCTATTTTACTGATGGGTGAGCATAGACAGCAGGTGTTTTAAGGAAACACGTCTTAATGTTCCCACCTGTACCGGGGATCGGACCACGGACCTCAGTGTGTGTGAGGTGAGTGCGCTACCTACCGAGCTAAGGGACATATTAACAATACACAACTTGTGTGTTTAGTTAATGGCCTAAGTCGGACCGAAACGTAGTTATGTGTGTATAGTGACGAGTGTGTGTTGGTAGGTGAGGGAAGGTTGTCAGCATAGTTGCTGATCCCTGTATTCCCTGTATTATATAGCATAGCATATTAGTATCATCCATGTGCTTTAGATACGAGATCCCTTGTAGGCCTGTGGCTTTGTGTGACGTCACGGGATGCACATGTGTAGGCTCATACCTCTGCCCCGGCCTCACTCGGCGGCAGACCATTCAGCAGACAGGCAAGGCGGCGGGCTCCATCCCTCACCATCTCAGTCGGACAATATAAGTTACCATCCAACAAGTGTGTCTACCTTCAACCTACGATATCTCCATTTAAGAACCCTTACGATAAGGTTGCAACACCTGGCACCTCTCCACCACCACACCTCAGACACTCATGTGTCATGTGTCACACACTACTACCCACCACACACACTCAAATCAACCCTTTCACAAAGAGTCGTTAAAAGAGTATATTATTATTATTATTATAATCAAAAAAAGAAGCGCTAAGCCACAAGGACTATACAGCATGAAAAAAAAAAAAGAGTATAGAAAAATATGAGAACATAACGGAGGAACACTGCAGTGGGCCTACTGGCTCATGCTAGGTACTTCTTTTTAATATATTCTCTCTCTCTCTCTCTCTCTCTCTCTCTCTCTCTCTCTCTCTCTCTCTCTCTCTCTCTCTCTCTCTCTCTCTCTCTCTCTCTCTCTTACACAGCAAGGGTTCAGGTTATGTGGTAGACAATATAGGGGTTTACATGTAGATTTCACTATAATTTTGGTTCGAATCTCCTCCGGTACGGCTGGAAAACATTAGGGACGTGTTTCCATAAGACACCTGCTGCCCCTGTCCCTGTTCACCCATTAGTTCAAAATGGATACTTGGGTGTTAGTCGGCTGGGTGTTAGTGGGCCGCATCCTGGGACAAAATTGACCTAATTTCCCCGAAATGCTCAGTATAACAAGCAGCTTTCTATATAGTAGTACGTCATTGATGTCAGCTAGGACTGTATACCTTGTACATGTACTTGTAGAAATAAAGATTATTATATTATTATTATTATTATTATTATTATTATTATACTCAAACGGGGGGTATGTCCCTTGTGGGCTCCACACCGGGTGAGGGTTGCTGGGTGACACACACCAGGTCTGGGGTTGCTGGGTGACACACACCAGGTCTGGGGTTGCTGGGTGACACACACCAGGTCTGGGGTTGCTGGGAGACACACACCAGGTCTGGGGTTGCTGGGAGACACACCAGGTCTGGGGTTGCTGGGTGACACACACCAGGTCTGGGGTTGCTGGGTGACACACACCAGGTCTGGGGTTGCTGGGTGACACACACCAGGTCTGGGGTTGCTGGGTGACACACACCAGGTCTGGGGTTGCTGGGTGACACACACCAGGTCTGGGGTTGCTGGGTGACACACACCAGGTCTGGGGTTGCTGGGTGACACACACCAGGTTTGGGGTTGCTGGGTGACACACACCAGGTCTGGGGTTGCTGGGTGACACACACCAGGTCTGGGGTTGCTGGGTGACACACACCAGGTCTGGGGTTGCTGGGTGACACACACCAGGTCTGGGGTTGCTGGGTGACACACACCCGGTTTGGGGTTGCTGGGTGACACACACCAGGTCTGGGGTTGCTGCGTGACACACACCAGGTTTGGGGTTGCTGGGTGACACACACCAGGTCTGGGGTTGCTGGGCGGCGCACACCAGGCCTGGGGTTGCTGGGTGACATCAGGTCTGAGGTTGCTGGGTGACACACATCAGGTCTGGGGTTGCTGGGAGACACACCAGGTCTGGGGTTGCTGGGTGACACACACACCAGGTCTGGGGTTGCTGGGTGTCACCAGGTCTGAGGTTGCTGGGTGACACACACCAGGTCTGGGGTTGCTGGGTGACACACACCAGGTCTGGGGTTGCTGGGAGACACACATCAGGTCTGGGGTTGCTGGGAGACACACCAGGTCTGGGGTTGCTGGGTGACACACACACCAGGTCTGGGGTTGCTGGGTGACACCAGGTCTGAGGTTGCTGGGTGACACACACACCAGGTCTGGGGTTGCTGGGAGACACACCAGGTCTGGGGTTGCTGGGTGACACACACACCAGGTCTGGGGTTGCTGGGTGTCACCAGGCCTGGGGGTGCTGGGTTACACACACCAGGCCTGGGGTTGCTGGGTGACACACACCAGGTCTGGGGTTGCTCGGTGACACACACCAGGTCTGGGGTTGCTGGGTGACACACACCAGGTCTGGGGTTGCTGGGTGACATACACCAGGTCTGGGATTGCTGGGTGACACACACACCAGGCCTGGGGTTGCTGGGTGACACACACCAGGCCTGGGGTTGCTGGGTGACACACACCAGGTCTGGGGTTGCTGAGTGACACACACCAGGTCTGGGGTTGCTGGGTGACACACACACCAGGTCTGGGGTTGCTGGGTGACACACACACCAGGTCTGGGGTTGCTGGGTGACACACACACCAGGTCTGGGGTTGCTGGGTGACACACACCAGGTCTGGGGTTGCTGGGTGACACACACCAGGTCTGGGGTTGCTGGGTGACACACCAGGTCTGGGGTTGCTGGGTGACACACACCATGTCTGGGGTTGCTGGGAGACACACGCCAGGTCTGGGGTCGTTGGGTGACACACCAGGCCTGGAGTTGCTGGGTGACACACACCAGGCCTGGGGTTGCTGGGTGACACACACCAGGCCTGGGGTTGTTGGGTGACACACACCAGGCCTGGGGTTGCTGGGTGACACACACCAGGCCTGGGGTTGCTGGGTGACACCAGGCCTGGGGTTGCTGGGTGACACCAGGTCTGGGGTTGCTGGGTGACACACACCAGGTCTGGGGTTGCTGGCTGACACACACCAGGCCTGGGGTTGCTGGGTGACACCAGGCCTGGGGTTGCTGGGTGACACCAGGTCTGGGGTTGCTGGGTGACACACACCAGGTCTGGGGTTGCTGGGTGACACACACCAGGTCTGGGGTTGCTGGGAGACACACACCAGGTCTGGGGTTGCTGGGAGAGACACAGCAGGTCTGGGGTTGCTGGGTGACACACACCAGGTCTGGGGTTGCTGGGAGAGACACACCAGGTCTGGGGTTGCTGGGTGACACCAGGTCTGGGGTTGCTCGGAGACACACACCAGGTCTGGGGTTGCTGGGAGACACACCAGGTCTGGGGTTGGTGGGAGACACACACCAGGTCTGGGGTTGGTGGGAGACACACACCAGGTCTGGGGTTGGTGGGAGACACACCAGGTTTGGGGTTGCTGGGAGAGACACACTAGATCTGGGGTTGCTGGGAGAAACACAACAGGTCTGGGGTTGCTGGGAGACACACAACAGGTCTGGGGTTGCTGGGAGACACACACCAGGTCTGGGGTTGCTGGGAGGCACACACCAGGTCTGGGGTTACTGGGAGACACACCAGGTGTGGGGCTCCTGGGAGACACACCAGGTGTGGGGCTCCTGGGAGACACACCAGGTGTGGGGCTCCTGGGAGACACCAGGTGTGGGGCTCCTGGGAGACACACAAGGTGTGGGGCTCCTGGGAGACACACCAGGTGTGGGGCTCCTGGGAGACACACCAGGTGTGGGGCTCCTGGGAGACACACCAGGTGTGGGGCTCCTGGGAGACACACCAGGTGTGGGGCTCCTGGGAGACACACCAGGTTTGGGGCTCCTGGGAGACACACCAGGTTTGGGGCTCCTGGGAGACACACCAGGTGTGGGGCTCCTGGGAGACACACCAGGTTTGGGGCTCCTGGGAGACACACCAGGTTTGGGGCTCCTGGGAGACACACCAGGTTTGGGGCTCCTGGGAGACACACCAGGTATGGGGCTCCTGGGAGACACACCAGGTTTGGGGCTCCTGGGAGACACACCAGGTGTGGGGCTCCTGGGAGACACACCAGGTGTGGGGCTCCTGGGAGACACACCAGGTGTGGGGCTCCTGGGAGACACACCAGGTGTGGGGCTCCTGGGAGACACACCAGGTGTGGGGCTCCTGGGAGACACACCAGGTGTGGGGCTCCTGGGAGACACACCAGGTTTGGGGCTCCTGGGAGACACACCAGGTGTGGGGCTCCTGGGAGACACACCAGGTGTGGGGCTTCTGGGAGACACACCAGGTGTGGGGCTCCTGGGAGACACACCAGGTGTGGGGCTCCTGGGAGACACACCAGGTGTGGGGCTCCTGGGAGACACACCAGGTGTGGGGCTCCTGGGAGACACACCAGGTGTGGGGCTCCTGGGAGACACACCAGGTGTGGGGCTCCTGGGAGACACACCAGGTGTGGGGCTCCTGGGAGACACACCAGGTGTGGGGCTCCTGGGAGACACCAGGTGTGGGGCTCCTGGGAGACACACCAGGTGTTTGGCTCCTGGGAGACACACCAGGTGTGGGGCTCCTGGGAGACACACCAGGTTTGGGGACTCCTGGGAGACACACCAGGTGTGGGGCTCCTGGGAGACACACCAGGTGTGGGGCTCCTGGGAGACACACCAGGTGTGGGGCTCCTGGGAGACACACCAGGTGTGGGAGACACCAGGTGTGGGGCTCCTGGGAGACACACCAGGTCCTGGGAGACACACCAGGTGTGGGGCTCCTGGGAGACACACCAGGTGTGGGGCTCCTGGGAGACACACCAGGTGTGGGGCTCCTGGGAGACACACCAGGTGTGGGGCTCCTGGGAGACACACCAGGTGTGGGGCTCCTGGGAGACACACCAGGTGTGGGGCTCCTGGGAGACACACCAGGTGTGGGGCTCCTGGGAGACACACCAGGTTTGGGGCTCCTGGGAGACACACCAGGTGTGGGGCTCCTGGGAGACACACTAGGTGTGGGGCTCCTGGGAGACACACCAGGTGTGGGGCTCCTGGGAGACACACCAGGTGTGGGGCTCCTGGGAGACACACCAGGTTTGGGGCTCCTGGGAGACACACCAGGTTTGGGGCTCCTGGGAGACACACCAGGTTTGGGGCTCCTGGGAGACACACCAGGTTTGGGGCTCCTGGGAGACACACCAGGTGTGGGGCTCCTGGGAGACACACCAGGTGTGGGGCTCCTGGGAGACACCAGGTGTGGGGCTCTTGGGAGACGCACCAGGTGTGGGGCTCCTGGGAGACACACCAGGTGTGGGGCTCTTGGGAGACGCACCAGGTGTGGTACACGTGTAAAGTTTATTCCTGTCACCTTTAAGTAAGCAGTTGTAACCTGGCTGTGTGCCAGATCAACCAGATTGTGCTGGATATGCGAGCCGGTCGCAGCAACAGCCTGATTGACCAGTCAGTCGAGACACCTGGTCCGTGGCCGGGCTGCGAGAGTAGAAAAACAACACTGGTAACAACAGGTGACTGGCAAATCTAGAGATACCATACCTGGTGAACCTCTAGCTGAATGTGTGGCGATCTCTGTACATCTCCCCGAAGCTCATGTGATGGTTACCTCGTTTGACAAAATCAACTTTTGGGGTATCGTGATAATTTCTTGTTAAGCGCTAAACCCATGTGAGTTATTCAGCACAAGACGTGGTGGTGGTGGTGGAGGCTCGAGCCTCTTTCTACTGAGACAGGCGTGCTGCTTATTTGAAAAGTAATAATAATAATAATATATTGACTACAAGTACATGTACAAGGTATACAGTGCTAGTTGACATCAGTGACGTACTACTATATAGAAAGCTGCTTGTTATACTGAGCATTTCCCGCAAATTAGGTGAGTGTCCCAGGATGCGACCCTCTTCAGTGAATATAGACAACAGTTGTAAAGAAATACGCTCAGTGTTTCTACTCTGGCTGGGAATCGAACCCAGACCCTCGCTTTGTGACGCGAGAGCTTTAGCCATCTTGTGTTATGCGAGTGTTGAGTAAACACAGGTAACCTGCTTCCTGGTGTGACCTTGTAATATACACGAGGTTAGCCACACACTGTGCTCTAACCTTCTGTAATAAAAACTTCTAAATTCGTTTGATAAGCAGTTCACTATAAGTGGAAATATACACTTGTCTAAAATTGATTTCTGTTTTCAAAATTTTTATGTAATGTTTTCTTTTTACAGTTTTTAAATAGTTCAAGAATTTGAAAATGTGTGTGGATTATTAGCAGCGGGTTAATTAGACTTTGTTGGAGTAGTTTGTTAGAGGTCTTGTAGTGGAGACTACTAGCAAGCTTACTAGTGGTACTAGTGAACTCTAACTTCAACCTAGAAGACAGTAAATGTGAACCATATACAGAGTAGTTCTAGAGTGGGGACGTCATATTAACAGTGGTAGTACTAGCAGTCAGTGGCGAGTTGGCGGGGACACCTAGCCTCGCCCTGAGATATTGACAATGGTGAGGTGGGAGTGAGGAACAGTGGCGGGGAGCAGAGTGAAGCCGGTGTGGCGAGTTGATACCACTAGCACCATGGTGGAAGTGAACGGTCTGGTGGAGGAGGGTACAGTGGTTGTGGTGAGCAGCAGTGGTGAGTCTGTCATGGTGGTGACCCCTGCTAGTCCTGTCCTCAGACGCAGGTCCACCTCCAAGGTGGGTCTTGGCCAGCGGCTGAGAGACTCAGTCCTGAGCCCTGGCCTACGCCGCCGGGAGAGCCTGGCCATACTGAAGCAACCCATGGCCTCCCTCCTGGTGGCCAGCCGCAGGATCACCCGCTCCAGGAGTGTCAGTAAGGTAGGTGTTAACACTACATCTTACTGTCTACTAACTTCACTAACAAGGGGAAATAAATACTGCTGTATGTATTTGTAATGTGTTAAAATTTTTGTACTGTAGCATCGGCACGCCTCTGACAAGACAGTGATGAAGTAAGTGATGATCAAAGTATTTCTTCTCTTTCGAGTCACCCTGCCTCGCCAAGAAGAAATTAATACTTCTGTACTAAGGTATCATAAGCAAGGTAATGAGAAATACTGTGGTGTTGATGATAATGTTTGCAGAATACTCTGTGGTAACATCACAAAGACGTAAACACAGTACAAAGAAATATATTCAGAGAAAGACGGAAACTGGCAACACCACACAGTAAACAATACAACTGCCACAGGAAGAAACTAATGTAAAATGTATGAGTACTATGCCAGAAAGATCTGAAAATGTGGGATAAGATGTAAATAGCAACACAGCAGAAAGTGTTTCAGTGTGTTGCTAGAAGAACTGTCTCCTGGGAGAGATTTTGTATATTTTAACATTGATATCTGTAAATCATCGCTACAGACCAGAACATATTATGACCAGGTTGCTTAAATTATCATTTTAAAGCATAATGCAAATTTATACATCCAGAAAGTGAATGTTTGGTAAAGCAAAATATATGTTTAGACATAAAGAAAAATTATTTTAAGGAAGGTAAAGAAAAAAAGAAAAACGCTAGAGATACAGAGCAGTGAAGTAAGAAACAAAAAACATAGAGAGATACGTAAGACACAGTGAAGTTTACACAGCAGGATCATAGCTACGACAACACAGAGTACACTAATACCCAAGGTAATAAGAATGTATACCGAGTGTTATGTACCAAGTTGACACAGTAACAAAGGTATTAACAAAGCCTAATAACCCAAACCTCCCAAATATTAAATATCCTTCTGTCTTGTTTACTGTTATTCAAGATTTAAAACAAACATAGTTAATTGTGTTATTATTCATAAGTGTTCTCACAAAAGCAAACAGAATGTTAGGAGCACTTGACACAACCACACACGAGGGAGATGTGCGTGTCAAAAGTAATGTATATACAGTGGATGAAAGAGTAAACAGATCACAGGGGGAACTAGTAGTACCTGAGACTTGCGTCATCTCGCACACCTGTTGACGTTATTAATTATAAATTTGTATTGTTATGTTGACTTTATTAAATTAAAGGGCTGTGGTTCGTACATCAGTTTGCGTGCGGCCAGCACTAAT
>NC_091333.1:20020339-20110339 GCF_038502225.1 Cherax quadricarinatus | reverse complement strand
ACCCAGGCAATTGTTGGAGGGAAAATGAAGGTTTCTCACCGCGGGTTTGATCAGACATGGTGATACCTACACAATACACAGTGACGTTACTACAGAGTTCAAGACATTTTTCAGGTTCACTTCGTGATGAGTGATGCGTTATCATCATCCGTCATCATTCTTAGGATCTTGTAATTGGTTAGTGAAAGCTGTGTGAGAAGGGTTGGGTATGAGAAAGACCTGCCTAGCATGGGCCAGTAGGTCTGCTCCTGTGCTCTTCAACTCTCATGTTTTGAGAAGTTTTCGACAAGGCTACCTGGAATCTACCTGGAGGGTATTCCGGGGATCAACGCCCCGCGGCTCGGTCCACGACCAGGCCTCCAGGTGGCTCAGGGCCTGATCAGTCAGGTTGTTGCTGCTGGTTGCACGTAGTCCAACGTACGAACCGCAGCCCGGCTGATCCGACAATAAGTATCTGTCCAGCTCCCTCTTGAAGGCAGCCAGTAGTCTATTGGTAATTCCCCTTATGCTTGGTGGGAGGCTGTTAAGCAGTCTTGGGCCCCGGGCACGTATTGTTTTCTCTTAGTGTACCAATGGTGCCCCTACTTTTCATTGGGGGTATTTTGCACCGCCTGCCCAGTCTTTTGCTTTCGTAGGGAGTGATTTCTGTGTGCAGATTTGGGACCATTCCTTCTAGGATTTTTCCAAGTTTAAATTATGATATATCTCTCTCGCCTGCGTTCCAGCGAGGGCAAGTCTAAGTGCTTCCAAGCGTTCCCAGTAGTTGGTGTTTGATAGACCTTTTATATGCAGTAAAGGTTCTCTGTACATTCTTTAGATCTGCAGTTTCACCTGCTTTGAACGGAGATGTTAATTTACAGCAATATACCAGCCTACAGAGAATAAGTGATTGAAAAGGATCATCATTGGCTTGGCATCACTTGTTTTGAACGTTCTCATTATCCATCCTATCATTTTCTTTGCAGTTGTGGTCGTGGCACTGTTGTGATCCTTGAAAGTGAGTTCCTCAGACATTACCACTCCCAGGTCCCTCAAATTTTTTCGCTCTGTTGTATGATTAGAGTTTGTAGTATACTCGGTTCTAATTATTTCCTCCAGTTTTCCATAACGGAGTAGTTGGAATTTGTCTTCATTGAACATTATATTGTTTTCCGTTGCCCACTGGAAAACTTGGTGTATATCTTCTTGGAGATTTGCTGTGTCCTCAATGAATGACACACACTTGCAAATCCTGGTATCGTCTGCAAAGGATAACACTGTGCTGTGGATTACTTCTCTGTCTCTGATATGAGGACGAAGAACAGGAACAGGATGGGGACGAGTGCTGTGCCTTGTAGAACCGAGCTTTGGTGTTATACCTGTTATAGATTTTGTCTACCTTGGAAGCCCAGGCTGAGGCCACACTTTATTGTAGACCAGGCTCTTGCTGTTAGCGCCCCGCATGCCTGCATAGAACATAAGATTGCTAATCTCGAACTGTTTTCAAGTAGTGACAGAGTTTCCTCTTAAAAATTACAATACTCAGCTGTATATGTACGACCATGATCTAGATGCCAGAGGTCAGTAAAACCTGTCTTTAGGTATTAAGAGCCCGGGAGCAGTAGCTAAAGCCCAATCGACACACACACACACACACACACACCAGTATGGAACGCACACCTGGTCAAGCACGTCCTGACCACACTGGAGGACAGGAGGGACACAACAAGGGGTCACAACTGAAAGTTGAAAACTCAGATGAGCCACTGGGATGTTAGCAAGTATATTTCTTCATAGTTGTCAGGAAGTGGAACAGTCAGGCGAGTAATGTAGTGGAGGTAGGATCCATACATAGCTTTAAGAAGAGGTACGATAAGTTCATGGAGCAGAGAGAGAGAGAGAGAGAGAGAGAGAGAGAGAGAGACAGAGGGAGAGAGAGAGTGGACCTAGTAGCGACCAGCGAAAAGGCGGGGCCGGAACTGTGACGCGACCACAACTACAGATAGGCGCATATGCATTGTTGAGTATACGTACACACACACACACACACACACACACACACACACACACACACACACACAGATAGCATTGTATACAGTATAATTGTTTTTCCACAACATTAAAAGCATTACTGGCAGTGTATTGCGAGGATGATAGTACAAGGCTTTTTAAAAATGTGGTGTGTGTGTGTGTGTGTGTGTGTGTGTGTGTGTGTGTGTGTGTGTGTGTGTGTGTGTGTGTGTGTGTGTGTGTGGTGTGTGTGTGTGTGTGTGTGTGTGGTGTGTGTGTGTGTGTGAGGTATTGAGGACTTTCGCTGACAGTCTTACATAGAGCGAGGCTGCCACTTCCCTCCAGCAGACAGGAAAGACCTGAATCTTTGACTTAATGAACCAGACTCTGAGAACTGGCCGTCGCTGATGTTGCCAGGGCCGGATGTGGGTAGTGTGGGCAGGGAAAGCTGGGATGTGCGGGTCCAGGGCCGGATGTGGGTAGTGTGGGCAGAGAAAGCTGGGATGTGTGGGTCCAGGGCCGGATGTGGGTAGTGTGGGCAGGGAAAGCTGGGATGTGCGGGTCCAGGGCCGGATGTGGGGAGTGTGGGCAGGGAAAGCTGGGATGTGCGGGTCCAGGGCCGGATGTGGGGAGTGTGGGCAGGGAAAGCTGGGATGTGCGGGTCCAGGGCCGGATGTGGGGAGTGTGGGCAGGGAAAGCTGGGATGTGCGGGTCCAGGGCCGGATGTGGGGAGTGTGGGCCGGGAAAGCTGGAATGTGTGGGTCCAGGGCCGGATGTGGGGAGTGTGGGCAGGGAAAGCTGGGATGTGCGAGTCCATGGCCGGATGTGGGGAGTGTGGGCAGGGAAAGCTGGAATGTGTGGGTCCAGGGCCGGATGTGGGGAGTGTGGGCAGGGAAAGCTGGGATGTGCGGGTCCAGGGCCGGATGTGGGGAGTGGGCAGGGAAAGCTGGGATGTGCGGGTCCAGGGCCGGATGTGGGGAGTGTGGGCAGGGAAAGCTGGGATGTGCAGGTCCAGGGCCGGATGTGGGGAGTGTGGGCAGGGAAAGCTGGGATGTGCAGGTCCAGGGCCGGATGTGGGGAGTGTGGGCAGGGAAAGCTGGGATGTGCGGGTCCAGGGCCGGATGTGGGGAGTGGGCAGGGAAAGCTGGGATGTGCGGGTCCAGGGCCGGATGTGGGGAGTGTGGGCAGGGAAAGCTGGGATGTGCGGGTCCAGGGCCGGATGTGGGGAGTGTGGGCAGGGAAAGCTGGGATGTGCAGGTCCAGGGCCGGATGTGGGGAGTGTGGGCAGGGAAAGATGGAATGTGTGGGTCCAGGGCCGGATGTGGGGAGTGTGGGCAGGGAAAGCTGGGATGTGCGGGTCCAGGGCCGGATGTGGGGAGTGTGGGCAGGGAAAGCTGGAATGTGAGGGTCCAGGGCCGGATGTGGGGAGGGTGGGCAGGGAAAGCTGGGATGTGCGGGTCCAGGGCCGGATGTGGGGAGTGTGGGCAGGGAAAGCTGGGATGTGCGGGTCCAGGGCCGGATGTGGGGAGTGTGGGCAGGGAAAGCTGGAATGTGTGGGTCCAGGGCCGGATGTGGGGAGTGTGGGCAGGGAAAGCTGGGATGTGCGGGTCCAGGGCCGGATGTGGGTAGTGTGGGCAGGGAAAGCTTGACAAGTAAACTGAGATGTGCTTTTTTGTGCTGCTGCTGCTGCTGCTGACCTCTTACCTACCCCGACCCATACTGGTTTAGCGCGTGATTTTCGCTATATTAATGCTTCGTGTAAGAATCTTGAAATTCTGATCGCTCTTATGGCATAAATTATAATTCAGATTTCGTATATTTTTTTGTATTTTTTACCATTGATTGAAGTGTTATAGTGTGACACACTGCCAGGGGCAGTGTTATAGTGTGACACACTGCCAGGGGCAGTGTTATAGTGTGACACACTGCCAGGGGCAGTGTTATAGTGTGACACTGCCAGGGGCAGTGTTATAGTGTGACACTGCCAGGGGCAGTGACAATGCTGTAGACCTCGGGAGGGATACCTGAAGGATGTTTCCGGGGGTTAGTGCCCCCCTTCTGCCCTGCGGCCCGGTCACAGACCAGGGATGAAGGACTGATCAATCAGACTCTCAGTGCTGGCCACAAGCAGTCCAACCTAAGAACCACAGCCCGGCTCGTCAGAACCTGATTTGAGGAACTTGTCCAGTGTCTTCTTGTAAACAGCCAGAAGTTTGTTGGTAATTCTTGTGCACTGAGGGAGGGCGTTGAACAGTGGTCAAAGAGTGACCTACCGGGTCAAAGAAAGTTGTATAGAGAGATCAATTTACAAGGAGTTAAGTAATAGCTGGTGGTTGAAGTGGGAGAGAGAAGAAGACTGCAATAATGGAGGCTGGTCACATGTATAGCGGCATGCGGTCTATTATGCTTCTTGGTCGTAGGTTCATTACTGTGGTTGTGAAGTTGACTGCCTCTGGGGTTGAGGATACTCCTGCTAAATGGAGAAAGTATTCCTCGTGGTATTGAAGTTGCGGCTGAATGATGGTAAAATCTTCATCTTGTTACTGTACCTCTTTAAAAATCAATCTTAGGTATTTTTATTTATAAGAACATGAGGAACACTGCAGCAGTCCTACTGGCCCATAGTAGGCATGTCCTTCTCAAATCCAAACCCACTAACAAAAATATTTGCCCAGCCCATTGTCGATGCTACCCAGGGAATAGGCTTTGATAACCCTATTAACTCCTGTGCGGATCCCACTTAAATTCAACCCCTCTCACTCATAATAACATAAGAATGGAGAACACTGCAGGTCTTATGACGAGGTAAAGTTATATTTGGGACGTCTAATATAAGAGGGAGAAATTATCCCCCCTACCTAATTATAATTGTTATTAATAAATTATTACAGAAGCATGTGTAGTAACAGTTACATACAATGCAGGTTATTTATCAATCCTATAATAAATGTCTTGAGCTGTACACATGTTTACCACACCATGTTAGTATCACTGTACCATGTTGGCATCACTGTACCATGTTAGTATCACTGTACCATGTTGGCATCACTGTACCATGTTGGCACCACTGTACCATGTGTGAAACAGGATTATTTGGTGATGCTGGTAGCGGGGAGTAAATGATACGTCTTTGGAGGCTTCTTACTTTATTTGCAAAGTCGTGATGGGTACACAGGCTTGTGTGTTTGTGCCCATGGCCCGGTAAGGCCATCCCACGAGGGAGAGAGCTAGTAAGGACTTGTGTCTTGCTGCTAGGCCGCTGAGAGAGTGTGGGCCCAGCGTCCCACTCACTTTGGGCTGGCTCAGAGGGCAGCACCTTAGTGGCGCGAAATATGAACTAAGCTGGCAGACAGCATAGGCTGTCTGTGCAGACAGTACAGGCTGTCTACATACGGAAAAAACTTCCTACAGGGAGGGAAGAAAAAAAACATATGGGGTGTGCTAAACATCGTGGTCATAGGCAGTGAGCGTGGAAGGGAATCACTGCATGCCTTCCTGCGTCTGGACAGATACTGCAACACAGGAGACATCGCTGCGGCTGAGCTGTGACGTAACCGGGTACGGTCTCCTCTAGAACGGTGAAGCGGTCATCATAGGAGTCACTGCCGGTTTTCACTGAACCTGGGGCACAACCTGCTGGGGCCCTCGAGTGAGGCATCGTCAAAACTCGGCAACTGGGCAGGGCTTCTGACAAGCGACTCAGGACACTTCTCGACTGGTACTGTCGCTGGGCTGTCACTGCCGGTGAGCGTGGAGCAAGTCGTGGCAGAGACAACTGGGCGAAACATCTTGGAGTCGTAACATCATACACCAGACTGCAGTGAGCGAGCTAGCAGTCAAAGTGACATCATCTTTGTGCAGGAGCTCACTGAAGCTATGACATGAGGCTGACACAGCGCCTGCTGACAGGGCTAACTGCGGCTTGATGAGTGTCATTCTCTCGGCAGTTGGAGTTATAGCAGAGGTTAGTCTAAGCGTCCCCAGACTTGTTTCTCTACATATAACTGCACTCTGAAGGTTTGGAGGTGAAGTGAAACAAATCTCGATGGGAATCGTAGCAGGTACGATTCTGCAGAACATCATGAGCGATGAGCATAAGAGCTTTCTGTACAAAGGGCTCGGTCGCTCGGGGCTGAGTAATATCAGCTGTCAAATGCACTGGTCACACCGGGTGACTAAGTAACACAGTGGTGCTACTCCGGGGGTCTGGCCGCAGACCACACTGGACACACGGAAAACTTTACACACACCCGCGGTACAACATGGCTTAAACTAGCAAATGATGCTTTTCTGTGCACAAAATTGACACTAAGCCATACACTAACATGTGAAAACACTGACCGAGAGGAATTAACACATGACATATATCTTCTTTCAATCTTCTCGACAGTACTGAAATATTTACTGAAACACTCAATGTGACATCATGTGATGTCAGGCATGATGTCGTGAGGTGACATCAGCAGACATCTCAAGGTGACATCATGTGATGTCAGGCGTGATGTCGCGAGGTGACAGCAGACATCTCAAGGTGACATCAGGCAGACTTCGTGACGTCATGAAGTCGGGCAGCATCGTGGGTGACATTGTGAAGTGGGCAGCAGACCATAGCATGTGGCCTGGGACATCTGGCTTGGTAACCCACGTGGCTTCATCCACACCCCACATGGCGTTGTGATCCACATGGTGTAGTGATCTACGTGGCATCCTGATTCACATGACTTGCTGATCCTAGTGGGTTGCTAATCCACATGGCTTGCTGATCCATGTGGCTTGCTGATCCACATTGTGCAAAATATTTTAATTCTCCGAAACTATAGTGCCTAATAGGTGTTTAATGTGTCGATATGGGTCAAAAATGTATTTGAAAATAGGATAGAACCAGGAGTTCCCTTTGCGCATGCGCGGATGTGCGGGGGTAGAGGTCGACTCGGGGCATGGGAGGGGGGGCAGTGTTTTGAATGGGTTTAAGAGGCTGTGAAAACATGGGACCAGGAAATTGGCGTTCACGGCGGCCTAAGGATTAATATAGGCCTCACTTTATAAAAGGAAGTGTCATGACTGTCCCTGGTGAAGAGTGAAGGAACATGATTGATGGCACCGCTGTAAATAAGGTGGTAAAATGAGTGAATAATGGTAGGACTGGTGGTGACTGGCGCGTCGCCATGGACTGTGTCCCGGGGAAAATTACCCGTGATTTAATCATCACTCATCGGTCTCAAATCTTAATGGAGTGGCCTCCAATGTGTATAATAATTATGAGACATTAAACCGTCTTGTAAATCGTAATGTAATCAGTGATAATAACACTTAAGTTAAGGAATCGGTGAAGTGATATGAACTGCCATTTCCAGAGTGTGTGCACATGTTTACCTCGTTGTTCCTGTCCCGAGGATAGTGAAGGCTTTATGGAGTCACGACTTCTAAACCGGGACAAACCGACGGATACCTCGTCCTGCTGGAATAAGAACCGTGTCAGTGTAGCAGGACATCGAAATGAGATGGTGAATGGAGGAAATAAGGAGTATCAATCACCCATAGTTAAGTAATCCTTCTAGTTATAGCAGACTGATACTGGCCAGTTAGGTATGTTGTAATTGGATAGGTTATGAGTGATCCAGCCACATCAAGTGACCAGAGAATATCTGGTAAGTGGTGAGATTATGTACAAGTGTTTTTCCTTGATGGATATATCCATGTGTAACCCCCCCCCTTTATTCAGTTGAACTAATATAATCTATAAAGTCCACAATTAATTAGTAGTGCCGTACTTGAGGGTGCTACCCAATTTATACTGGTCTCGGATAGATATGGATAAGATTGTGAGGGTCGAGGGGCCACCTGCAGTGACCAGAGGTGGTTAAGTTTTCTCACATGTCTACACGGGTGACTACGGTAAACAATATAGTTGTTGTCTCCCAATGAGATTACTCGTATGCATGTAATGTTGAGGTATGTACAAGTAATCACCCCTAGAAAATTTTCCACACACGTGGCTTGCTGATCCACATAGCTTCGAGTGGCCTCAGGCACTTGGATACACAGCTCTGGCAATGAATTCACATGAAAAACAGCAGAAAAACACAGCAGAGGGAGTGAGCAGTGGTGAGTGGTAGGCTGGATGAGGTGTGAGTGTACAGCAGGGCGAGCGTGGGCAAGGCAAGGAACGGCCACTTCCTCATCTCAAACCCACAACACGGAGAAATACTCACACTGGACACAGAAATCACCACAAAACTCACCTCTGGCTTGCTGAAATAGCTGTGCTGAGCTGAACAACAGCAGCAACACACAAGTGACGCTGAACACGTGACTTGAGAAACAGCGTGGGAATTTTGGCAAGTTTCGGCCTGGATCCTGCATGTACCTGTGTCTGGATGCTGAAACGTGCAGACACGACATCAGGATAACTCGATGAGAGATGGATGCTTTTTGCATGGGGTGATGAAGTGAAGATGGCTTCACCCCTCTTCCTTCCTCTCTCCAGGCAAACACAACTGCTGCCACCACTGCTTCCCACCAAGTTTATTTTGTGATGCAGTGGCGTGGACTCAATTATAGGGCTGTGGAGGGTTCTTCTTGCTTTCAAATGTCGTGGTGGGTACACAGGCTTGTGTGTTGTGCCCATGGCCCGGTAAGGTCATCCCACGAGGGGGAGTAGGACTTGTGTCTTGCTGCTAGGCCGCTGAGAGAGTGAGAGTGTGTGGGCCCAGCGTTCCACTCACTTTGGGCTGGCCCAGAGGGCAGCACCTTAGTGGTGCGAAATATGAACTAAGCTGGCAGACAGCGTAGGCTGTCTGTGCAGACAGTACAGGCTGTCTACACATGTTGGCATCACTGTACCATGGTGGTATCACTACCATATTGGCATCACTGTACCATGTTGGCATCACTACCATATTGTCATCATTGTACCATGTTAGTATCACTGTACCATGTTGGCATCACTGTACCATGTTGGCATCACTGTACCTTGTTGGCATCACTGTACCATTTCTCAGTGACAGGTACAAGTAATGGTCTCCAGTTTGTCTTCTTGGTTGACCTACTTCTTCACAGAGAATCAGTCTTGATCAGGTTCCTACTACTGCTGATCAACCTCTCAAGATGAATTGTAATATGTCTAATTTGTCGAAAAAAAATCACTTGAGTGAGTTTCTAGAGTGAGGAGTCCATGTGGAAAAAGATACTTAATATTGCAATTATGATGATGTCAGAGTTACTGCAGGTTAATGTTTAGTGCGTAATATTGGCAGGTAATACTACACTGATCTGTCAAAACTACACTTTATACACTCAGCATATTCTTTGTAAACTGATGAATGAGACACTTGTGCAACATTTGGGTATCTTTATTCTTGAGACGTTTCGCCAGCCAGTCGCTTCTTCAGTTCGATGCAGAGAATGGTGGAAGATGAGCTTGAGGTAGTCAGTCCCTCAGCCAGGGACTGAAGAAACCACTGGTTGGCAAAGCATCTCCAGAATATAGATACCCAAATGTTGCATAAGTCTCTCATTCATTAACTTGTCGGTTTTCTAAACCATTTATCCAGATTCTCTGTAAACTGTTAATGGAAACTAAGGGAAAGTAAGTTACTGGCTTAAACTTTTTTTTTTAAGGTTAAGAACCGAGGTTTTGGTGCGAGGAAAAAGGCAGATCTTAAATTTATTCTAATAGCTTTGTGAATTATATTTTGGAAGTTTGATTTTTTATCTAAATGATGTGGCCTGGTCAAGTACGGTGTCGCGGGGGCGCTGACCCCCGACACACCCTCCAGGTGTGGTAGTGGTGCTAACACGTTGTAAAAAATACACGTGTAATAATATTGGTAGAATTACCCACAATATGTTAGGTAAAAGGACACAAGTGCAACTAATGTGACTATTCTGGCAATGTTTCGCTCTCCAGGAGCATTGTCGAGCCGTAAGAGCTTGACAGAGCTTCTGGAGAGCAAAACGTTGCCATAGTAAAATGACACATTAGTCTCACTTGTTTTTTTTATCTAACACTTGTGTACACTTCACGACTTTCATTAAGGGGGGAGGGGGGTGCATCAAGTCAACCGTATAAGAGTATTTTCCGATTTTTGCGATGAGGATACTTATAAAGTTGGAAAATACAAGCTAAGAACTACCTGTAAAGCTGCATCCTTTATGAGACGAGACTCGTATACTGATGATGAATCGGAAATGAGCGAAATTCTAGAAGAAGAGTACGAGTCGGTGTTCAGCAACCCGTTAGTGACAGCAGATTGGTGAATGTACAAACTTTTTTTCATTCTGTCAGAAGGCTGCGCAGACCAACTGACTGACAGTACAAATCCCACACAATTCGAAAAAAAGAAATGGATAACATGCCCACTCATTGACCAGATTCATGGGTTTCCCCATTTATAAAGTACAGAGTACCACTAGCACGAGCCCTCAGTATTCTTTGGAGAAAGAACTTAGATCTAGGTGAAATACCGGAGGTAGTAGAGCACTAGCTAAAAATTACAGACCAGTAGCCCTAACCTCTCGCATCATAAAAATTTCAAGTGATGAGGTGTCAGTTTAGAAATTTCATGGACCAACTTAACCTGAACCAGCATGGTTTTAGAGCAGGACGATCATGCCTGTCACAGCTGCTGAACCATTGTGACAGAATTACGGAGGCATTGGAAGACGACCAAAACACAGATGTGTTGTATATGGATTTTGTAAAGGCGGTTGATAAATTAGATCATGGTATGACAGCACAAAATGAGGGCTATAGGCATTACGGGGAAGGTAGGCAGATGGATTTTCGGGTTCCTAACGCACACAACACAAAAAGTAGTAGTAAACAGGGCAAAATCCAGCGTCAGCGAGGTAAAGAGCTCAGTTCTCCGAGGCACTCTCCTGGCACCTCTGCTGTTTCTTATTCTCATAACAGATATAGATAAAAACATCCATCACAGTCTTATTTCATCATTAGCAGATGACGCCAAAATAAACATGGATATCACTTTGGTACAAAACATTGAAAAATTACAGGAAAATATAAGCAGTGTTTTTTCAGTGGGCAGTGGAGAACGTGACATTCAGTGGTGATGAATTGCATTTGCTTAGGTATGGAAAGAAAGAAGAACTCAAGAGGAACACTGTATACAAAACTCAAGAGGATCACCAAATAGAACGAAAGGCACTCGAGAAGGACTTGGGAATAATTATGTCAGCTGACCTTTCTTTCAAAGAACACAGTAAGACAGTTCAAGGCAGAGAAAATATCAGAGCTGGAACAAATACAGAGATCGTTAATGGCCTGCCTTAGTCTTAAATATGGACTCACTGGAGCAGAGGAGAGAAAGATATATGATAATATATACCTGGAATGTAATCGAGGGCTTGGTTCCAAATCTGCACACTGCCATAACATACTGGAGTGATAGATATGGAACTTATCAGAAACACTGCTGATATAGACAGACTGGTTATAAATGACCATAATTTTTAAAGGGGTGGACCGGTAAGCCAGCGGAAGGCCTCGGTCAGATGACCAAAAGCTCCAAAGGCGGGTCATCATCTGACTAAGACCCGCGTCAGGAAACATTTGTCCTGTTTCCTGACGAACCTTACCTAACCTAACCTAACTGCTGGGGCAAGTGTAGAGATCTTCAAGGGGAAACCAGACATGTATCTTCAGGTGCCAGATAAACCAAGTTGTGATGGATATATTGGTCAGTGGACCACCAACAGCAACAGCCTGGTTGACCAGACGAGCTTGGCCTAACTGGGTTCCGGGAGGAACCCGGTTATAGGCCTAGCCTGGTTATGGTGGTAGCTGACTAGATCACTACATCTCCACCTCTCCGGCTAATAACACAAACTCTCCACGAATATCTGAAAGTTACATGAATGACGTTTTTGAGGATCAATGCCTCCATGGCCCGATCCCAGGGCCTGCCGCCTGGAGGATCAAGGCCTGATCAACCAGGCTGTTACTGCTGGCCGTATGCAGGTTCAATGTATGAACTGCAGCCCGACTGGTCAGGAACTGATTTGAGGAACTTAACCAGTTTCCTCTTGAAGACAGTCGCAGGTTTATTGTTAATTTCCTTTATGGTAAGTAAGACACATGTGCAACTGTTGGGTATCTTTATTCCGAAACGTTTTACCAACACATTAGGCTTTAGTCGAGTACAGAAAAGTTGGTCAGAGCAGTAGAGATGTGAAGATGATGTAATCAGTCCATAACCCTTGAAGACTTAGTTTTGAGGTGGTCAGTCCCTCGGCCTGGAGAAGTTTTCTTCCATTGTCTGATGCATAGTCTGAAACAATGTTTCAGACTGAGTGTCAGAGGTCCCCGGCCTCTGACACTCATCGCATTCTGACCAAATGCACTTGTCGCGTCATATGCTTGGTTATTGGAGGTATTTTTTACTGTTTGCCAATTTACTTCTTATACGCAGTAGTTTCAGCATTCAGGTTCGGGATTAGTCCTTCCAGGATTTTCCAGGTATAAATTAATACGTTCTCGCCTACGTTCCACGGAATTCAGTTGAAGGGACTTGAGGCATTCCCAATAGTTCAGATGCTTGGTTGAGGTATATGTGTAGTGAAAGTTCTCTTCGTTTTCGAGCTCATCATTCTGGTCTGCCTTGAATGATGAAGTCACAACAAGTGACTTCAGGAGTATCGTTTTCCTTGCTGTAACAAAAGCAACATTGTTGTAATCCTTAAAGGTGAGATCTTATATTACTCCTCTGGCACATAGAATTTTCATTTTGACTGATTAGAGTTTGTCGTGTGCACCGCCAGTCTTTATTTTCTCCATTCCTCTGTAGCGGAGGATTTGAAACTTGTCCTCATGGCAAACATGATATGTATGCCAGGAATGGGGTACATCTCTCTGAGGCATGGGTAGTAGCACTTGCAAACTCAATCGAGAGGGCCATTGCTGAAATGCCTAGGATTTTAAACTGATAGAAGATAGAGGTATGGGTGTGTGTGGGAAACAGTCAGGTTGCAACACTAGGGTCGAAAACAGTAAATGTATAAAAGACATTCATTGTGAAGTTATAAATAAAGACAGATCAGGTCAGCAAACAAAGGGAGACAGCAGAGGGCAGAATGGGACTAGCTTCCTTAAGGCCTACTATACTAATGGCAGGAGTGCAAGAAATAAGATAGATGAGGTGAGATTAATTGCAAGTGCAGGTAACATAGATATAATTGCTATAACAGAGACCTGACTCAATCTGAAAGATAGAGAGATGCCCTCTGAATGTCACATACAAGGCTATAAATTATTCCACACTGACAGGGTCAACAGGAAAGGTGGTGGAGTAGCGATGTATGTCAGAGACAATTTAAATTGTTGTGTTAGACAAGATATAAAATTAGAAGCGTCAGCCATTGAATCTGTTTGGTTACAGCTTCTTGAGGGCCGTGAAAAACTAATTTTGGTGTGATTTACAGGGCCCCAAATCTTGATAGGGAGTGCAGTAAACTTCTATGGGATGAAATTCGTAAGGCATCTACATACGAAAATGTTGTGATAATGGGACATTTCAACTATAGACAGATTGACTGGAGCAATTTGACAGGAAATTTAGTCAAGTAACTCTTGATATGATTCAGGATTTTTTTTTAAAACAGTTTGTGATAGAACCAACTAGAGGAAATAACCTGCTTGACTTGGTTCTTGCCAGCAGGGATATGCTAATTAATAATCTTGAGGTTAATGATGAGCTTGGGGAAAGTGTTCACAAATCACTCAGTCTTAATATATTATGGAATTCCCCTAATAATGGCAATCAAGTCTCTGTACCTGACTTCCGCTTGGCTGATTTCATAGGACTGAAAAATTACTTGGGTAGGCTGAACTGGAATGAGCTGACTATGGGCCAGGTAGGTGGTGGTGATTGCCGATATGACGTTTTCCAGGGCACAGTCCCAGCTGCTCAGACAACTTATGTTCCAAATAGGAAAATCATATCAAACAAAAATTATCCTAAATGGATGAACAATAGATTAAAACATCTCATTGGTCAAAAGAGAGGGATATACGTATAGGCAAATCAAAAGAGGAGATGGGCAATTAATAAATCAATATATTCAGTTAAAGACTTGTGAGGTTAAAGTTGCAAGAGAATCGAAGACTAACCCAAAAGGATTCTTTCAGGTATACAGAAGTAAGATCAGGGACAAGATAGGCCCAGTCAAAAGTTACTCGGTCAGCTCACGGTCAGTGATGAGGAAATGTGCAAAATTTTTAACACATACTTCCTCTGTTTTTACACAGGAAGATACTAGCGATATTCCAGAAATAATAAATTATGTAGAACAGGACGATAATAAACTAAGCACGATTAGGGTCACAGGTGACATGGTCCTTAGACATATAGATAAATTAAAACCTAACAAATCCCCAGGCCCTGATGAACTGTATGCAAGGGTTCGAAAGGAATGTAAAGAGGAGCTTAGCAAACCTTTGGCTAATCTTTTCAACATATCACTACAGACTGGCATAGTGCCAGGTAAGTGAAAAAAGGCAAATGTGATACCTATTTTCAAAGCAAGTGACAGGTCCTTAGCTTCGAATTATAGACCAATAAGCCTAACCTCCACAGTGGGAAAATTTATGGAATTAATAATTGCCGAGGCAGTTCGTAGCCATCTTGAAAAGCATAAATTAGTCAACGAATCTCAGCATGGTTTTACGAAAGAGTGTTCATGCCTTAAGAATTTATTAATTTTTTTCACTAAGGTATTTGAGGAGGTAGATCATGGTAATGAATATGATATTGTGTATATGGACTTCAGTAAGGCTTTTGACAGGGTCCCACATCAGAGACTATTGAGGAAAATTAAGGCACATGGAATAGGAGGAGAAATTTTTTCCTGGATAGAGGCATGGTTGACAAATAGGCAGCAGGGAGTTTGCATAAATGAGAAACCAGAGTGGGGAAGCGTCACGAGCGGTGTTCCATAGGGGTCAGTGTTGGGCCCCCTGCTGTTCACAATCTACATGAACCACATAGATGAGGGCATAAAGAGTGACATAAGCAAGTTTGCCGATGACACCAAAATAGGCCGTCGAATTCATTCTGACGAGGACATTGGAGCACTCCAGGAAGATTTGAATAGACTGATGCAGTGGTCGGAGAAGTGGCAGATGCAGTTTAATATAGACAAATGCAAAGTTCTAATTGTTGGACAGGACAGTAACCAAGCCATATATAAACTAAATAATGTAGATCTTAATATTACGGATTGCGAAAAAGATTTAGGAGTTCTGGTTAGCAGTAATCTGAAACCAAGACAACAGTGCATAAGTGTTCGCAATAAAGCTAATAGAATCCTTGGCTTCATATCAAGAAGCATAAATAATAGGAGTCCTCAGGTTGTTCAACTATATATCCTTGGTTAGGCCTCATTTACATTATGCTGTACAGTTTTGGTCACCGTATTACAAAATGAATGTAAATGCTCTGGAAAACATACAAAGGAGGATGACAAAGTTGATCCCATGTATCAGAAATCTTCCCTATGAGGATAGACTAAGGGCCCTGAATCTGCACTCTCTAGAAAGGCGTAGAATTAGGGGGGATATGACTCACGAAATCGTAATGACACGATTGCAAACAAACCATACCCCGGCCGGGATTGAACCCGCGGTCATAGTCTCAAAACTCCAGCCCGTCGCGTTAGCCACTAGACCAGCTAGCCACAATAAGATTCATCCAACTAGGTATATTTCTACACCATAGGAAGGTTAGCACAGGCACCACTGTGACCACAAATGCAAGTTTTTACAGACGAATCTCCAGCTAGCGTGGCCGTGACGAACTCTAGCTCAAGTCCCTTCACTGCCGTCAACATGACTCACGAAATCGTAATGACACGATTGCAAACAAACCGTACCCCGGCTGGGATTGAACCTGCGGTCATAGACTCTCAAAACTCCAACCCGTCGCGTTAGCCACTAGACCAGCTAGCCACAATAAGATTCGTCAAACTAGGTATATTTCTACACCATAGGAAGGTTAGCACAGGCACCTCTGTGACCACAAATGCAAGTTTTTACAGACGAATCTCCAGCTAGTGAAGGGACTTGGGCTAGAGTTCGTCACGGCCACGCTAGCTGGAGATTCGTCTGTAAAAACTTGCATTTGTGGTCACAGAGGTGCCTGTGCCAACCTTCCTATGGTGTAGAAATATACCTAGTTGGATGAATCTTATTGTGGCTAGCTGGTCTAGTGGCTAACGCGACGGGCTTTGAGACTATGACCTCGGGTTCAATCCCAGCCGGGGTATGGTTTAGGGGGGATATGATTGAGGTATATAAATGGAAGACAAGAATAAATAAAGGGGATGTAAATAACGTGTGCACGCCGGTCTGTACCTCCATTATGTTTTTGTCTGAGATTAGTCTTCGACTCCGTTATATCCCGGACTTAAACCTCGTTTTTAAATACAAGGTTTAGGGCATTTCCCAGTGGTTGGTTTAGCAGTCTGCTGGCTTAAGGCGAATTCGAATTTATAGTAGAGGTTTAAACATTGTGCTGTGTGGGAGTGTTCGTGCAAGCTAGCTTCAGGGGGCACACTGCAACTACACTCCTTGCTTCAGTCTTTCTTTATGAAGTGTGTGGCCAGCTTGTGTCCGAGGGTTATGTCTGTTAATTATACTGCCTAGTTTTGTCCTTTAATTATTGGTAGGTCGTTTTGTCTGTTAGCAGTGTGTGATGGCAGCAGTATGTGGCGGTAACAGTGTGTGGTGGTGGCAGTGTGTGGTGGTGGCAGTGTGTGGTGGTAGCAGTGTGTGGTGGTAGCAGTGTGTGGTGATAGCAGTGTGTGGTGGTAGCAGTGTGTGGTGGTAGCAGTGTGTGGTGGTGTCATTGTGTGGTGGTAGTAGTGTGTGGTGGTAATAGTGTGTGGTGGTAGTAGTGTGTGGTGCTAGCAGTGTGTGGTGGTGGCAGCAGTGTGTGGTGGTGGCAGCGTGTGGTGGTGGCAGTAGTGTGTGGTGGTGGTAGCAGTGTGTGGTGGTGGCAGTGTGTGGTGGCAGTGTGTGGTGGTGGCAGCAGTGTGTGGTGGTGGTAGCAGTGTGTGGTGGTGGTAGTGTGTGGTGGTAGCAGTGTGTGGTGGTAGCAGTGTGTGGTGGTAGCAGTGTGTGGTGGTAGCAGCGTGTGGTGGTAGCAGTGTGTGGTGGTAGCAGTGTGTGGTGGTAGCAGTGTGTGATGGTAGCAGTGTGTGGTGGTAGCAGTGTGTGATGGTAGCAGTGTGTGGTGGTGGCAGTGTGTGGTGGTGGCAGTGTGTGGTGGTAGCAGTGTGTGGTGGTAGCAGTGTGTGGTGGTGGCAGTGTGTGGTGGTAGCAGTGTGTGGTGGTAGCAGTGTGTGGTGGTAGCAGTGTGTGGTGGTGGCAGTGTGTGGTGGTGGCAGTGTGTGGTGGTGGCAGTGTGTGGTGGTAACTGTGTGGTGGTAGCAGTGTGTGGTGGTAGCAGTGTGTGGTGGTGGCAGTGTGTGGTGGTAGCAGTGTGTGGTGGTAGCAGTGTGTGGTAGTAGCAGTGTGTGGTGGTGGCAGTATGTGGTGGTAGCAGTGTGTGGTAGTAGCAGTGTGTGGTGGTAGTAGCAGTGTGTGGTGGTAGCAGTGTGTGGTGGTAGCAGTGTGTGATAGTAGCAGTGTGTGGTGGTAGCAGTGTGTGGTGGTAGCAGTGTGTGATAGTAGCAGTGTGTGGTGGTAGCAGTGTGTGATGGTAGCAGTGTGTGGTGGTAGCAGTGTGTGGTGGTAGCAGTGTGTGGTGGTAGCAGTGTGTGGTGGTAGCAGTGTGTGGTGGTAGCAGTGTGTGATGGTAGCAGTGGTGGTGGTAGCAGTGTGTGGTGGTAGCAGTGTGTGGTGGTCGCAGTGTGTGGTGGTAGCAGTGTGTGGTGGTAGCAGTGTGTGGTGGTAGCAGTGTGTGATGGTAGCAGTGTGTGGTGGTAGTAGTGTGTCGGTGGTAGTAGTGTGTCGGTGGTAGTAGTGTGTCGGTGGTAGTAGTGTGGCGGTGGTAGTAGTGTGGCGGTGGTAGTAGTGTGTCGGTGGTAGTAGTGTGTCGGTGGTAGTAGTGTGGCGGTGGTAGTAGTGTGTCGGTGGTAGTAGTGTGTCGGTGGTAGTAGTGTGTCGGTGGCAGTAGTGTGTCGGTGGTAGCAGTGTGTGGTGGTAGCAGTGTGTGGTGGTAGCAGTGTGTGGTGGTAGCAGCAGTGTGTGGTGGTAGCAGTGTGTGGTGGTAGCAGTGTGTGGTGGTGGCAGTGTGTGGTGGTAGTAGTGTGTGGTGGTAGTAGAGTGTGGTGGTAGCAGTGTGTGGCGGTAGTAGTGTGTGGTGGTAGTAGTGTGTGGTGGTGGCAGTGTGTGGTGGTGGCAGTGTGTGATGGTAGTAGTGTGTGGTGGTAATAGTGTGTGGTGGTAGTAGTGTGGTAGCAGTGTGTGGTGGTGTCATTGTGTGGTGGTAACAGTGTGTGGTGGTAGTAGTGTGTGGTGGTAGTAGTGTGTGGTGGTAGCAGTGTGTGGTGGTAGCAGTGTGTGGCGGTAGCAGTGTGTGGTGGTAGCAGTGTGTGGTGGTAGCAGTGTGTGGTGGTAGCAGTGTGTGGTGGTAGCAGTGTGTGGTGGTAGCAGTGTGTGGTGGTAGCAGTGTGTGGTGGTAGCAGTGTGTGGTGGTAGCAGTGTGTGGTGGTGGCAGTGTGTGGTGGTAGCAGTGTGTGGTGGTAGCAGTGTGTGGTGGTAGCAGTGTGTGGTGGTAGCAGTGTGTGGTGGTAGCAGTGTGTGGTGGTAGCAGTGTGTGGTGGTAGTAGTGTGTGGTGGTAGCAGTGTGTGGTGGTAGCAGTGTGTGGTGGTAGCAGTGTGTGGTGGTAGCAGTGTGTGGTGGTAGCAGTGTGTGGTGGTAGTAGTGTGTGGTGGTAGCAGTGTGTGGTGGTAGCAGTGTGTGGTGGTAGCAGTGTGTGGTGGTAGCAGCGTGTGGTGGTAGCAGTGTGTGGTGGTAGCAGTGTGTGTGTGGTAGCAGTGTGTGGTGGTAGCAGTGTGTGGTGGTAGCAGTGTGTGGTGGTGCAGCAGTGTGTGGTGGTAGCAGTGTGTGGTGGTAGCAGTGTGTGGTGGTAGCAGTGTGTGGTGCAGTAGTAGTGTGTGGTGGTAGCAGTGTGTGGTGGTAGCAGTGTGTGGTGGTGGCAGTGTGTGGTGGTAGTGTGTGGTGGTGGCAGTGTGTGGTGGTAGCAGTGTGTGGTGGTAGCAGTGTGTGGTGGTAGCAGTGTGTGGTGGTAGTGTGTGGTGGTAGTGTGTGGTGGTAGGTAGCAGTGTGTGGTGGTAGCAGTGTGTGGTGGTAGTGTGTGGTGGTAGCAGTGTGTGATGGTAGCAGTGTGTGGTGGTAGCAGTGTGTGATGGTAGCAGTGTGTGGTGGTGGCAGTGTGTGGTGGTAGGAGTGTGTGGTGGTAGCAGTGTGTGATGGTAGCAGTGTGTGGTGGTAGCAGTGTGTGGTGGTGGCAGTGTGTGATGGTAGCAGTGTGTGATGGTAGCAGTGTGTGGTGGTAGCAGTGTGTGGTGGTAGCAGTGTGTGGTGGTAGCAGTGTGTGGTGGTAGCAGTGTGTGGTGGTGGCAGTGTGTGATGGTAGCAGTGTGTGATGGTAGCAATGTGTGATGGTAGCAGTGTGTGGTGGTAGCAGTGTGTGGTGGTGGCAGTGTGTGATGGTAGCAGTGTGTGATGGTAGCAGTGTGTGGTGGTAGCAGTGTGTGATGGTAGCAGTGTGTGGTGGTAGCAGTGTGTGATGGTAGCAGTGTGTGGTGGTAGCAGTGTGTGGTGGTAGCAGTGTGTGATGGTAGCAGTGTGTGGTGGTAGCAGTGTGTGGTGGTGGCAGTGTGTGATGGTAGCAGTGTGTGATGGTAGCAATGTGTGATGGTAGCAGTGTGTGGTGGTAGCAGTGTGTGGTGGTAGCAGTGTGTGATGGTAGCAGTGTGTGGTGGTAGCAGTGTGTGGTGGTGGCAGTGTGTGGTGGTAGCAGTGTGTGGTGGTAGCAGTGTGTGATGGTAGCAGTGTGTGATGGTAGCAATGTGTGATGGTAGCAGTGTGTGGTGGTAGCAGTGTGTGGTGGTGGCAGTGTGTGATGGTAGCAGTGTGTGATGGTAGCAGTGTGTGATGGTAGCAGTGTGTGGTGGTAGCAGTGTGTGGTGGTAGCAGTGTGTGGTGGTGGCAGTGTGTGATGGTAGCAGTGTGTGATGGTAGCAGTGTGTGATGGTAGCAGTGTGTGATGGTAGCAGTGTGTGATGGTAGCAGTGTGTGGTGGTGGCAGTGTGTGGTGGTAGCAGTGTGTGGTGGTAGCAGTGTGTGATGGTAGCAGTGTGTGATGGTAGCAGTGTGTGATGGTAGCAGTGTGTGGTGGTAGCAGTGTGTGGTGGTAGCAGTGTGTGATGGTAGCAGTGTGTGATGGTAGCAGTGTGTGATGGTAGCAGTGTGTGATGGTAGCAGTGTGTGATGGTAGCAGTGTGTGGTGGTGGCAGTGTGTGATGGTAGCAGTGTGTGGTGGTAGCAGTGTGTGGTGGTAGCAGTGTGTGATGGTAGCAGTGTGTGGTGGTAGCAGTGTGTGATGGTAGCAGTGTGTGATGGTAGCAGTGTGTGGTGGTGGCAGTGTGTGGTGGTAGCAGTGTGTGGTGGTAGCAGTGTGTGATGGTAGCAGTGTGTGATGGTAGCAGTGTGTGATGGTAGCAGTGTGTGATGGTAGCAGTGTGTGATGGTGGCAGTGTGTGATGGTAGCAGTGTGTGGTGGTAGCAGTGTGTGATGGTAGCAGTGTGTGGTGGTAGCAGTGTGTGATGGTAGCAGTGTGTGATGGTAGCAGTGTGTGATGGTAGCAGTGTGTGATGGTAGCAGTGTGTGATGGTAGCAGTGTGTGATGGTAGCAGTGTGTGGTGGTAGCAGTGTGTGATGGTAGCAGTGTGTGATGGTAGCAGTGTGTGATGGTAGCAGTGTGTGATGGTAGCAGTGTGTGATGGTAGCAGTGTGTGATGGTAGCAGTGTGTGATGGTAGCAGTGTGTGATGGTAGCAGTGTGTGATGGTAGCAGTGTGTGATGGTAGCAGTGTGTGGTGGTAGCAGTGTGTGGTGGTAGCAGTGTGTGATGGTAGCAGTGTGTGATGGTAGCAGTGTGTGATGGTAGCAGTGTGTGATGGTAGCAGTGTGTGATGGTAGCAGTGTGTGGTGGTAGCAGTGTGTGATGGTGGCAGTGTGTGGTGGTGGCAGTGTGTGATGGTAGCAGTGTGTGGTGGTGGCAGTGTGTGATGGTAGCAGTGTGTGGTGGTAGCAGTGTGTGGTGGTGGCAGTGTGTGGTGGTAGCAGTGTGTGGTGGTAGCAGTGTGTGGTGGTGGCAGTGTGTGATGGTAGCAGTGTGTGATGGTAGCAGTGTGTGGTGGTAGCAGTGTGTGGTGGTGGCAGTGTGTGGTGGTAGCAGTGTGTGGTGGTGGCAGTGTGTGGTGGTGGCAGTGTGTGGTGGTAGCAGTGTGTGATGGTAGCAGTGTGTGGTGGTGGCAGTGTGTGGTGGTGGCAGTGTGTGGTGGTGGCAGTGTGTGATGGTAGCAGTGTGTGATGGTAGCAGTGTGTGGTGGTAGCAGTGTGTGGTGGTGGCAGTGTGTGGTGGTAGCAGTGTGTGATGGTAGCAGTGTGTGATGGTAGCAGTGTGTGATGGTAGCAGTGTGTGGTGGTAGCAGTGTGTGGTGGTAGCAGTGTGTGGTGGTAGCAGTGTGTGATGGTAGCAGTGTGTGGTGGTAGCAGTGTGTGGTGGTAGCAGTGTGTGGTGGTAGCAGTGTGTGGTGGTAGCAGTGTGTGGTGGTAGCAGTGTGTGGTGGTAGCAGTGTGTGGTGGTAGCAGTGTGTGATGGTAGCAGTGTGTGGTGGTAGCAGTGTGTGATGGTAGCAGTGTGTGGTGGTAGCAGTGTGTGGTGGTAGCAGTGTGTGGTGGTAGCAGTGTGTGGTGGTAGCAGTGTGTGATGGTAGCAGTGTGTGGTGGTAGCAGTGTGTGGTGGTGGCAGTGTGTGGTGGTAGCAGTGTGTGATGGTAGCAGTGTGTGATGGTAGCAGTGTGTGATGGTAGCAGTGTGTGGTGGTAGCAGTGTGTGGTGGTGGCAGTGTGTGGTGGTGGCAGTGTGTGATGGTAGCAGTGTGTGGTGGTAGCAGTGTGTGATGGTAGCAGTGTGTGGTGGTAGCAGTGTGTGGTGGTAGCAGTGTGTGATGGTAGCAGTGTGTGGTGGTAGCAGTGTGTGGTGGTAGCAGTGTGTGGTGGTGGCAGTGTGTGATGGTAGCAGTGTGTGGTGGTAGCAGTGTGTGATGGTAGCAGTGTGTGGTGGTAGCAGTGTGTGGTGGTAGCAGTGTGTGGTGGTAGCAGTGTGTGGTGGTAGCAGTGTGTGGTGGTAGCAGTGTGTGGTGGTGGTGTGTGGTGGTGGCAGCAGTGTGTGGTGGTAGTGTGTGCTGGTAGCAGTGTGTGGTGGTAGCAGTGTGTGGTGGTAGCAGTGTGTGGTGGTAGCAGTGTGTGGTGGTAGCAGTGTGTGGTGGTAGCAGTGTGTGGTGGTAGCAGTGTGTGGTGGTGTGTGGTGGTGGCAGTGTGTGGTGGTAGCAGTGTGTGGTGGTGGCAGTGTGTGGTGGTAGCAGTGTGTGGTGGTAGCAGTGTGTGGTGGTAGCAGTGTGTGATGGTAGCAGTGTGTGGTGGTAGCTGTGTGTGGTGGTAGCAGTGTGTGGGGGTAGCAGTGTGTGGTGGTAGTGTGTGGTGGTAGCAGTGTGTGGTGGTAGCAGTGTGTGGTGGTGGCAGTGTGTGGTGGTGGCAGTGTGTGGTGGTGGCAGTGTGTGGTGGTAGCAGTGTGTGGGTGGTGTGTGGTGGTAGCAGCAGTGTGTGGTGGTAGCAGTGTGTGGTGGTAGCAGTGTGTGGTGGTAGCAGTGTGTGGTGGTAGCAGTGTGTGGTTGTAGCTGTGTGTGGTGGTAGCAGTGTGTGGTGGTGGCAGTGTGTGGTGGCAGTGTGTGGTGGTAGCAGTGTGTGGTGGTAGCAGTGTGTGGTGGTGGCAGTGTGTGATGGTAGCAGTGTGTGGTGGTAGCAGTGTGTGGTGGTGGCAGTGTGTGATGGTAGCAGTGTGTGGTGGTAGCAGTGTGTGGTGGTAGCAGTGGGTGGTGGTGGCAGTGTGTGGTGGTAGCAGTGTGTGGTGGTAGCAGTGTGTGGTGGTGGCAGTGTGTGGTGGTAGCAGTGTGTGGTGGTGGCAGTGTGTGGTGGTAGCAGTGTGTGGTGGTAGTGTGTGGTGGTGGCAGTGTGTGGTGGTGTGCAGTGTGTGGTGGTAGCAGTGTGTGATGGTAGCAGTGTGTGGTGGTGGCAGTGTGTGGTGGTAGCAGTGTGTGGTGGTGGTGTGTGGTGGTGGCAGTGTGTGATGGTAGCAGTGTGTGGTGGTGGCAGTGTGTGATGGTAGCAGTGTGTGGTGGTAGCAGTGTGTGGTGGTAGCAGTGTGTGGTGGTAGCAGTGTGTGGTGGTAGCAGTGTGTGGTGGTAGCAGTGTGTGGTGGTAGCAGTGTGTGATGGTAGCAGTGTGTGGTGGTAGCAGTGTGTGGTGGTAGCAGTGTGTGATGGTAGCAGTGTGTGGTGGTAGCAGTGTGTGATGGTAGCAGTGTGTGGTGGTAGCAGTGTGTGATGGTAGCAGTGTGTGGTGGTAGCAGTGTGTGGTGGTAGCAGTGTGTGGTGGTAGCAGTGTGTGGTGGTAGCAGTGTGTGATGGTAGCAGTGTGTGGTGGTAGCAGTGTGTGGTGGTAGCAGTGTGTGATGGTAGCAGTGTGTGGTGGTAGCAGTGTGTGGTGGTAGCAGTGTGTGGTGGTAGCAGTGTGTGGTGGTAGCAGTGTGTGGTGGTAGCAGTGTGTGGTGGTAGCAGTGTGTGATGGTAGCAGTGTGTGGTGGTAGCAGTGTGTGGTGGTAGCAGTGTGTGGTGGTAGCAGTGTGTGATGGTAGCAGTGTGTGGTGGTAGCAGTGTGTGGTGGTAGCAGTGTGTGGTGGTAGCAGTGTGTGGTGGTAGCAGTGTGTGATGGTAGCAGTGTGTGGTGGTAGCAGTGTGTGGTGGTAGCAGTGTGTGGTGGTAGCAGTGTGTGGTGGTAGCAGTGTGTGGTGGTAGCAGTGTGTGGTGGTAGCAGTGTGTGGTGGTAGCAGTGTGTGGTGGTAGCAGTGTGTGGTGGTAGCAGTGTGTGGTGGTAGCAGTGTGTGGTGGTAGCAGTGTGTGGTGGTAGCAGTGTGTGGTGGTAGCAGTGTGTGGTGGTAGCAGTGTGTGGTGGTAGCAGTGTGTGGTGGTAGCAGTGTGTGGTGGTAGCAGTGTGTGGTGGTAGCAGTGTGTGGTGGTAGCAGTGTGTGGTGGTAGCAGTGTGTGGTGGTAGCAGTGTGTGGTGGTAGCGGTGTGTGGTGGTAGCAGTGTGTGGTGGTAGCAGTGTGTGGTGGTAGCAGTGTGTGGTGGTAGTAGTGTGTGGTGGTAGTGTGTGGTGGTAGTAGTGTGTGGTGGTGTCATTGTGTGGTGGTAGCAGTGTGTGGTGGTAGTAGTGTGTGGTGGTAGTAGTGTGTGGTGGTAGCAGTGTGTGGTGGTAGTAGTGTGTGGTGGTAGTGTGTGGTGGTAGTAGTGTGTGGTGGTAGCAGTGTGTGGTGGTAGCAGTGTGTGGTGGTAGTAGTGTGTGGTGGTAGCAGTGTGTGGCGGTAGCAGTGTGTGGTGGTAGTGTGTGGTGGTAGTGTGTGTGGTGGTAGCAGTGTGTGGTGGTAGCAGTGTGTGGTGGTAGCAGTGTGTGGTGGTAGCAGTGTGTGGTAGCAGTGTGTGGTGGTAGTAGTGTGTGGTGGTAGCAGTGTGTGGTGGTAGCAGTGTGTGGTGGTAGCAGTGTGTGGTGGTAGTGTGTGGTGGTGGCAGTGTGTGGTGGTAGCAGTGTGTGGTGGTAGCAACAGCGTGTGGTGGTAGCAACAGCGTGTGGTGGTAGCAACAGCGTGTGGTGGTAGTGGTAGCAGTGTCGCGTGGTGGTGGTAGCAACAGCGTGTGGTGGTAGCAACAGCGTGTGGTGGTAGTGGTAGCAACAGCGTGTGGTGGTAGCAACAGCGTGTGGTGGTAGTAGTGTGTGGTGGTAGTGTGTGTGGTAGCAGTGTGTGGTGGTAGCAGTGTGTGGTGGTAGCAGTGTGTGGTGGTAGCAGTGTGTGGTGCTGGTGTGTGGTGCAGCAGTGTGTGGTGGTAGCAGTGTGTGGCGGTAGAAGTGTGTGGTGGTAGTAGTGTGTGGTGGTAGCAGTGTGTGGTGGTGGCAGTGTGTGGTGGTAGCAGTGTGTGGTGGTAGCAGTGTGTGGTGGTAGTAGTGCGTGGTGTTAGCAGTGTGTGGTGGTAGTAGTGTGTGGTGGTAGTAGTGTGTGGTGGTAGCAGTGTGTGGTGGTGGCAGTGTGTGGTGGTAGCAGTGTGTGGTGGTAGTAGTGCGTGGTGTTAGCAGTGTGTGGTGGTAGTAGTGTGTGGTGGTAGCAGTGTGTGGTAGTAGTGTGTGGTGGTAGTAGTGTGTGGTGGTAGTAGTGTGTGGTGGTGGCAGTGTGTGGTGGTGGCAGTGTGTGGTGGTAGTAGTGTGTGGTGGTAGCAGTGTGTGGTGGTAGCAGTGTGTGGTGGTAGTAGTGTGTGGTGGTAGCAGTGTGTGGTGGTAGCAGTGTGTGGTGGTAGTAGTGTGTGGTGGTAGCAGTGTGTGGTGGTAGCAGTGTGTGGTGGTGTGCAGTGTGTGGGTGCAGTGTGTGGGGGTAGCAGTGTGTGGTGGGAGTAGTGTGTGGTGGTAGCAGTGTGTGGTGGTGGCAGTGTGTGGTGGTAGCAGTGTGTGGTGGTAGTAGTGTGTGGTGGTAGTAGTGTGTGGTGGTAGCAGTGTGTGGTGGTGGCAGTGTGTGGTGGTAGCAGTGTGTGGTGGTAGTAGTGTGTGGTGGTAGTAGTGTGTGGTGGTGGCAGTAGCAGTGTGTGGTGGTGTCATTGTGTGGTGGTAGCAGTGTGTGGTGGTAGTAGTGTGTGGTGGTAGCAGTGTGTGGTGGTAGCAGTGTGTGGTGGTAGTAGTGTGTGGTGGTAGCAGTGTGTGGTGGTAGCAGTGTGTGGTGGTAGCAGTGTGTGGTGGTAGCAGTGTGTGGTGGTAGCAGTGTGTGGTGGTAGCAGTGTGTGGTGGTAGCAGTGTGTGGTGGTAGCAGTGTGTGGTGGTAGCAGTGTGTGGTGGTAGCAGTGTGTGGTGGTGTCATTGTGTGGTGGTATCAGTGTGTGGTGGTAGTAGTGTGTGGTGGTAGTAGTGTGTGGTGGTAGCAGTGTGTGGTGGTAGCAGTGTGTGGCGGTAGCAGTGTGTGGTGGTAGCAGTGTGTGGTGGTAGCAGTGTGTGGTGGTAGCAGTGTGTGGTGGTAGCAGTGTGTGGTGGTAGCAGTGTGTGGTGGTAGCAGTGTGTGGTGGTAGCAGTGTGTGGTGGTAGCAGTGTGTGGTGGTAGCAGTGTGTGGTGGTAGCAGTGTGTGGTGGTAGCAGTGTGTGGTGGTAGCAGTGTGTGGTGGTAGCAGTGTGTGGTGGTAGCAGTGTGTGGTGGTAGCAGTGTGTGGTGGTAGCAGTGTGTGGTGGTAGCAGTGTGTGGTGGTAGCAGTGTGTGGTGGTAGCAGTGTGTGGTGGTAGCAGTGTGTGGTGGTAGCAGTGTGTGGTGGTAGCAGTGTGTGGTGGTAGCAGTGTGTGGTGGTAGCAGTGTGTGGTGGTAGCAGTGTGTGGTGGTAGCAGTGTGTGGTGGTAGCGGTGTGTGGGGGTAGCAGTGTGTGGTGTGTGTGGTGGTAGCAGTGTGTGGTGGTAGCAGTGTGTGGTGGTAGCAGTGTGTGGTGGTAGCAGTGTGTGGTGGTAGCAGTGTGTGGTGGTAGCAGTGTGTGGTGGTAGCAGTGTGTGGTGGTAGCAGTGTGTGGTGGTAGCAGTGTGTGGTGGTAGCAGTGTGTGGTGGTAGAAGTGTGTGGTGGTAGCAGTGTGTGGTGGTAGCAGTGTGTGGTGGTAGCAGTGTGTGGTGGTGTCAGTGTGTGGTGCTAGCAGTGTGTGGTGCTAGCAGTGTGTGGTGGTAGTAGTGTGTGGTGGTAGTAGTGTGTGGTGGTAGTAGTGTGTGGTGGTGGCAGTGTGTGGTGGTGGCAGTGTGTGGTGGTGGCAGTGTGTGGTGGTAGCAGTGTGTGGTGGTAGTAGTGTGTGGTGGTAGTAGTGTGTGGTGGTAGTAGTGTGTGGTGGTGGCAGTGTGTGGTGGTAGCAGTGTGTGGTGGTAGTAGTGTGTGGTGGTAGTAGTGTGTGGTGGTAGTAGTGTGTGGTGGTGGCAGTGTGTGGTGGTAGTAGTGTGTGGTGGTAGTAGTGTGTGGTGGTAGTAGTGTGTGTGGTGGTGGCAGTGTGTGGTGGTAGCAGTGTGTGGTGGTAGTAGTGTGTGGTGGTAGTAGTGTGCGGTGGTGGCAGTGTGTGGTGGTAGTAGTGTGTGGTGGTAGTAGTGTGTGGTGGTAGCAGTGTGTGGTGGTAGTAGTGTGTGGTGGTGGCAGTGTGTGGTGCTGGCAGTGTGTGGTGGTAGTAGTGTGTGGTGGTAGTAGTGTGTGGTGGTGGTAGTGTGTGGTGGTGGCAGTGTGTGGTGGTGGCAGTGTGTGGTGGTGGCAGTGTGTGGTGGTGGCAGTGTGTGGTGGTAGTAGTGTGTGGTGGTAGTAGTGTGTGGTGGTAGCAGTGTGTGGTGGTGGCAGTGTGTGGTGGTAGTAGTGTGTGGTGGTAGCAGTGTGTGGTGGTAGCAGTGTGTGGTGGTAGCAGTGTGTGGTGGTAGCAGTGTGTGGTGGTAGCAGTGTGTGGTGGTAGCAGTGTGTGGTGGTATCAGTGTGTGGTGGTGGTAGCAGTGTGTGGTGGTGGCAGTGTGTGGTTGTGGCAGTGTGTGGTGGTAGCAGTGTGTGGTGGTAGCAGTGTGTGGTGGTAGCAGTGTGTGGTGGTAGCAGTGTGTGGTGGTAGCAGTGTGTGGTGGTAGCAGTGTGTGGTGGTAGCAGTGTGTGGTGGTAGCAGTGTGTGATGGTAGCAGTGTGTGGTGGTAGCAGTGTGTGGTGGTAGCAGTGTGTGGTGGTAGTAGTGTGTGGTGGTAGCAGTGTGTGGTGGTAGCAGTGTGTGATGGTAGCAGTGTGTGGTGGTAGCAGTGTGTGGTGGTAGCAGTGTGTGGTGGTAGCAGTGTGTGATGGTAGCAGTGTGTGGTGGTAGTGAACGATCTGGTACTTGTTTTCTCTATGCAGATACACTGATTATTACTGATGCTGTACTGCTTCTAACTTACTTTCTCTCACTCTCTCCTACCCTCTCACTCTCCTAACCCTCTCTCACACTCTCTCCTACCCTCTCTCACCCTCTCACTCTCCTAACCCTCTCTCACACTCTCTCCTACCCTCTCACTCTCCTAACCCTCTCTCACACTCTCTCCTACCCTCTCTCACCCTCTCTCCTACCCTCTCACTCTCCTAACCCTCTCTCACACTCTCTCCTACCCTCTCTCACCCTCTCTCCTACCCTCTCACTCTCCTAACCCTCTCTCACACTCTCTCCTACCCTCTCACTCTCTCATAACCCTCTCTCACCCTCTCTCCTACCCTCTCACTCTCATAACCCTCTCTCACCCTCTCTCCTACCCTCTCACTCTCATAAAACTCTCTCACCCTCTCTCCTACCCTCTCACTCTACTAACCCTCTCTCACCCTCTCTCCTACCCTCTCACTCTACTAACCCTCTCTCACCCTCTCTCCTACCCTCTCACTCTCTCCTAACCCTCTCTCACCCTCTCTCCTACCCTCTCACTCTCATAACCCTCTCTCACCCTCTCTCCTACCCTCTCACTCTCCTAACCCTCTCTCACACTCTCTCCTACCCTCTCACTCTCATAACCCTCTCTCACCCTCTCTCCTACCCTCTCACTCTCCTAACCCTCTCTCACCCTCTCTCCTACCCTCTCACTCTCTCATAACCCTCTCTCACCCTCTTTCCTACCCTCTCACTCTCTCATAACCCTCTCTCACCCTCTCTCCTACCCTCTCACTCTCATAAACCTCTCTCACCCTCTCTCCTACCCTCTCACTCTCTCATAACCCTCTCTCACCCTCTTTCCTACCCTCTCACTCTCAAAACCCTCTCTCACCCTCTCTCCTACCCGCTCACTCTCATAACCCTCTCTCACCCTCTCTCCTACCCTCTCACTCTCATAACCCTCTCTCACACTCTCTCCTACACTATCTCTCTCTTCTAACCCTCTCTCACCCTCTCTCCTACCCTCTCACTCTACTAACCCTCTCTCACCCTCTCTCCTACCCTCTCACTCTCCTAACCCTCTCTCCTACCCTCTCACTCTCATAACCCTCTCTCACCCTCTCTCCTACCCTCTCACTCTCTCATAACCCTCTCTCCTACCCTCTCACTCTCTCATAACCCTCTCTCTGTCTCCCACTTACTCCTGTCCCACTTCCACCTACCTTCGTCTCTCACCCCACCCTCCCACTCTGCCTCCCACTCCCAAGACACTACCCACTCTCGCACACCACTCTGCCACCCACTCCCAAGACCCCACCCACTCTCGCACACCACTCTGCCTCCCACTCCCAAGACCCCACCTACTCTCGCACACCACTCTGCCTCCCACTCCCAAGACCCCACCCACTCCCGCACCCCACTCTGCCTCCCACTCCCAAAACTCTACCCACTCTCGCACCCCACTCTGCCTCCCACTCCCAAGACCCCACCCACTCTTGCACACCACTTTGCCATCCACTCTCAAGACCCCACCCACTCTCGCACACCACTCTGCCTCCCACTCCCAAGACCCCACCCACTCTCGCACCCCACTCTGCCTCCCACTCCCAAGACCCCACCCACTCTCGCACCCCACTCTGCCTCCCACTCCCAAGACCCCACCCACTCTCGCACCCCCCTCTGCCTCCCACTCCCAAGACACCACCCACTCTCGCACCCCACACTGCCTCCCACTCCCAAGACACTACCCACTCTCGTACCCCACTCTGCCTCCCACTCCCAAGACCCCATCCACTCTCGCACATCACTCTGCCACCCACTCCCAAGACACTACCCATTCTCGTACCCCACTCTGCCTCCCACTCCCAAGACACTACCCACTCTCGCACCCAACTTTGGCTCCCACTCCCAAGACACTACCCACTCTCACACCCAACTCTGCCTCCCACTCCCAAGACACTACCCACTCTCGCACCCAACTCTGCCTCCCACTCCCAAGACACTACCCACTCTCACACCCAACTCTGCCTCCCACTCCCAAGACACTACCCACTCTCGCACCCAACTCTGCCTCCCACTCCCAAGACACTACCCACTCTCGCACCCAACTCTGCCTCCCACTCCCAAGACACTACCCACTCTCACACCCAACTCTGCCTCCCACTCCCAAGACACTACCCACTCTCGCACCCAACTCTGCCTCCCACTCCCAAGACACTACCCACTCTCACACCCAACTCTGCCTCCCACTCCCAAGACACTACCCACTCTCGCACCCAACTCTTTTCATATGCCAAAAACAAGGCAAATACCACATCTAGTATCGGGCCCTTACTCAGACAGGTTGGGACTTACACAGACGACAACAAGGAAATGAGTGAAATATTGAAATCCCAGTACGACTCTGTGTTTAGTGAACCACTAATCGGTCTGAGGATCGACGACCCAAATGATTTCTTCATGAATGAGCCTCAAAACTCCATAAATGTATGCCAGATTTCCGACATTACCCTAATTCCGATAGATTTCGAAAAAGCCATTGACAACATGCCTATGCACTCAGCCCCGGGCCCAGACTCGTGGAACTCTGTTTTCATTAAGAACTGCAAGAAACTCCTCTCACGTGCCCTAAGTACACTATGGAGGAGGAGCTTGGACATGGGTGAAATTCCACAGTCACTTAAAACAACGGATATAGCCCCGCTCCATAAAGGTGGCAGCAAAGCATTAGCTAAGAACTATAGACCAATAGCTCTGACGTCCCACATCATAAAAATCTTTGAAAGAGTGCTAAGAAGCAGGATTGCAAATCACCTGGATTCCCAAAATCTGCACAATCCAGGGCAACATGGGTTCAGGGCAGGTCGCTCCTGCCTCTCACAACTACTGGATCACTATGACATGGCCTTGGATGCACTGGAAGAAAATCAGAATGCAGATGTAATATACACAGACTTTGCAAAAGCATTTGACAAATGCGATCATGGCGTAATAGCCCATAAAATACGTGCTAAAGGAATAACTGGGAAAGTGGGGAGATGGATCTTCAACTTCCTAACAAATCGAACACAAAGAGTAGTGGTCAACAGAGTTAAATCGGAGGCTGCCATAGTGAAGAGCTCTGTTCCACAAGGCACAGTACTCGCCCCCATCTTATTCCTTATCCTCATATCAGACATAAACAGAGATATACACCACAGCACCGTATCATCCTTTGCGGATGATACTAGGATCTGCATGAGGCTGTCATCTGCTGAGGACGCGGTTAACCTCCAAGAAGATATAAACAAAGTTTTCCAGTGGGCAACGGTAAACAATATGATGTTCAATGAGGACAAATTCCAACTACTCCGTTATGGAAAACTGGAGGAGATAATAACTAGAACAGAGTATACTACTGACTCCGGCCATACAATAGAGCGGAAAAATAATGTAAGGGACCTGGGAGTAGTAATGTCTGAGGATCTCACTTTCAAGGATCACAACAGTGCCACGATCGCACGTGCAAAGAAAATGATAGGATGGATAATGAGAACTTTCAAAACGAGAGATGCCAAGCCCATGATGATCCTTTTCAAATCACTTGTTCTCTCTAGGCTGGAATACTGCTGTACATTAACATCTCCATACAAAGCAGGTGAAATTGCAGATCTAGAGAGTGTACAGAGATCCTTTACTGCACGTATAAGTTCTGTCAAGCACCTTAACTACTGGGAACGCTTGGAAGCACTTGACTTGTACTCGTTGGAACGCAGGAGGGAGAGATATATCATAATCTACACTTGGAAAATCTTGGAAGGAATGGTCCCAAATCTGCACACAGAAATCACTCCCTACGAAAGTAAAAGACTGGGCAGGCGATGCAAAATGCCGCCAATAAAAAGTAGGGGCGCCATTGGTACACTAAGGGAAAACACTATAAGTGTCCGGGGCCCAAAACTGTTCAACAGCCTCCCATCAAGCATTAGGGGAATTGCCAATAAACCCCTGGCTGCCTTCAAGAGAGAGCTGGACAGATACCTAAAGTCAGTGCCGGATCAGCCGGGCTGTGGCTCGTACGTCGGACTGCGTGCGGCCAGCAGTAACAGCCTAGTTGATCAGGCCCTGATCCATCGGGAGGCCTGGTCATGGACCGGGCCGCGGGGGCGTTGATCCCCGGAATAACCTCCAGGTAACCTCCAGGTAACTCCCAAGACACCACACACTCTCGCACCCCACTCTGCCTCCCACTCCCAAGACACCACCCACTCCCGCACCCCACTCTGCCTCCCACTCCCAAGACACCACCCACTCCCGCACCCCACTCTGCCTCCCACTCCCAAGACACCACCCACTCCCGCACCCCACTCTGCCTCCCACTCCTAAGACACCACCCACTCCCGCACCCCACTCTGCCTCCCACTCCCAAGACACCACCCACTCCCGCACCCCACTCTGCCTCCCACTCCCAAGACACCACCCACTCCCGCACCCCACTCTGCCTCCCACTCCCAAGACACCACCCACTCTCGCACCCCCCTCTGCCTCCCACTCCCAAGACACCACCCACTCTCGCACCCCCCTCTGCCTCCCACTCCCAAGACACCACCCACTCTCGCACCCCACTCTGCCTCCCACTCCCAAGACACCACCCACTCTCGCACCCCCCTCTGCCTCCCACTCCCAAGACACCACCCACTCTCGCACCCCCCTCTGCCTCCCACTCCCAAGACACCACCCACTCTCGCACCCCACTCTGCCTCCCACTCCCAAGACACCACCCACTCTCGCACCCCCCTCTGCCTCCCACTCCCAAGACACCACCCACTCTCGCACCCCCCTCTGCCTCCCACTCCCAAGACACCACCCACTCTCGCACCCCCCTCTGCCTCCCACTCCCAAGACACCACCCACTCTCGCACCCCCCTCTGCCTCCCACTCCCAAGACACCACCCACTCTCGCACCCCACTCTGCCTCCCACTCCCAACACACCACCCACTCTCGCACCCCCCCCCGCCTCCCACTCCCAAGACACCACCCACTCTCGCACCCCCCTCTGCCTCCCACTCCCAAGACACCACCCACTCTCGCACCCCCCTCTGCCTCCCACTCCCAAGACACCACCCACTCTCGCACCCCCCTCTGCCTCCCACTCCCAAGACACCACCCACTCTCGCACCCCCCTCTGCCTCCCACTCCCAAGACACCACCCACTCTCGCACCCCCCTCTGCCTCCCACTCCCAAGACACCACCCACTCTCGCACCCCACTCTGCCTCCCACTCACCCAACATATTCTCATAGAAATTTTAAAGCCTGCTGATAGTATCGACATGTTTAGTGTATACTCAGCGGTGTGCTTGTCAGGGTTACACTACGGTATTGTTGCTTGTGTTAGGTCAGTGAAGGACGTCAGAGATGATCTTAGGCTCTGCAATCATTGCAAACACGGCACAACTAGTGAGAGTACCTGGGAGTGGCAGCGGGGTGCCTGGGAGTGGCAGCGGGGTGCCTGGGAGTGGCAGCGGGGTACCTAGGAGTGGCAGCGGGGTACCTAGGAGTGGCAGCGGGGTACCTGGGAGTGGCAGCGGGGTACCTGGGAGTGGCAGCGGGGTACCTGGGAGTGGCAGCGGGGTACCTGGGAGTGGCAGCGGGGTACCTAGGAGTGGCAGTGGGGTACCTGGGAGTGGCAGCGGGGTACCTGGGAGTGGTGGCGGGATACCTGGGAGTGACAGTGGGGTGCCTGGGAGTGACAGCGGGGTGCCTGGGAGTGACATTGGGGTGCCTGGGAGTGGCAGCGGGGTACCTGGGAGTGGCAGCGGGGTACCTGGGAGTGGCAGCGGGGTACCTGGGAGTGGCAGCGGGGTACCTAGGAGTGGCAGCGGGATACCTAGGAGTGGCAGCGGGGTACCTAGGAGTGGCAGTGGGGTACCTGGGAGTGGCAGTGGGGTGCCTGGGAGTGGCAGCGGGGTACCTGGGAGTGGTGGCGGGGTGCCTGGGAGTGACAGCGGGGTGCCTGGGAGTGGCAGCGGGGTGCCTGGGAGTGGCAGTGGGGTGCCTGGGAGTGGCAGCGGGGTGCCTGGGAGTGGTGGCGGGGTGCCTGGGAGTGGTGGCGGGGTGCCTGGGAGTGGTGGCGGGGTGCCTGGGAGTGGCAGCGGGGTGCCTGGGAGTGGCAGCGGGGGTGCCTAGGAGTGGCAGCGGGGTACCTAGGAGTGGCAGCGGGGTATCTAGGAGTGGCAGCGGGGTACCTAGGAGTGGCAAAGGTTACTTGCAGCTTTAATGACCCTAGTGTAGTAGATATACTACACTAGGGTCATTACCAGCACCAACAGCCTGGTTGACCAGGCTCTTGTTGCTGCTATATCAAAGACTTGATTGATGCTTTAACTGATCCTTCTTGTACAATCGCTAAACAGACAACAGGTATCTGTTGACTTCAGTTTGTCCCATCTGTTGGTATGTAAAGCTCTTTACCTTCGATAAACCTTTGATGAGTTTCGCAAGCTTTCCTACTCTTGCAGCTCGGCCCTGGTCCAGGCTTGTCTGCTTGTCGGGTGCTTGCCTGGTTAACGAGGCTGTTGCTGCTGGCAGTCCACTGGCCCACATATTTGTTACAGCCTGGTTGTTCTGGCACTTGGCAGAGGAAATTGTCTAAGTTTCCTCTTCAAGACTTCTACATCTGTTCCAGCAGTGTTAATGATGTCTTCTGATAAGATGCTTAAAATTCGGGCACCACGTATGTTGACTTAGTGTTCTCTTATTGTGCCCGCAGCACCTCTGCCTTTCACGGGGTTTATTGTACACATTCTCCCATATCCATCGTGTCAGTATTACTGACGCCATGGATAAAGACAAAGGCAGTATATCTCAGTAGTAGTAACCAGTTACCAGTAACCAGTGTACCAGTAGATGACTCACTACCAACCGTCTCTGCCTGAGTCACTGTCTGTATTCATATTGCCGCTGACCACAGCAGTATTTCAAAGACCCCCACATATGGGTACTGTGGGCGGTCAGTTATACGAGAGTGAGCAAGGAGGCAGGTCACGGCTGTTTGGCTCTTCCATACTTACCGTTATAATTATACGTACTTCCAGCCTACGTGAGTATTACTTTACCCTATCCACGTGTTCGAACCCCCACATGATATATAATGCGATTGTTTACTGAGAACGTTTCGGCCACACAGTGGGCTTTATCAAGTCACGAACATCTACCTGGGAAGAAATGTAGAGTTCTTCCTACGTGCTCTCTTTATCTGCAGCAGTGAATTCCTTATACCTTGATGAATTCCGAGAGTATTTTTCCACTACGGGAGCCCGGCCTTGGGCCAAGCTTGAAGAATGCTCTATCCTAGAACAGGTCTTTTCTAAGCTCAGAACCATCCTCGTCATTTCATCAGAGACTGCAAGCGCCGTACACACATCTTGAACTCGCCTAGACGACACAGCCGAAAGATACATAGCCCTCCCTAACACATGTTCAACATTCTCTCCAACACCAGTTTCCAAGTATCCACCACTGCCTCCGCTACAATCTCAAGGACATCACCAGTAAGAGGACGCTACTAAGTCAGAACCATGAAACTGGTAAACACAATTCCTTGACAACGACTGTAACCAAATATACGTGGGAGAAACATCAGGAGACCTCCATACACGCGTTATTGAAGACAAGTACGCTAGCAGAATGGAGCAGTTGAACAACGTCTGTGTTTTACGCAGTAACTCCCACAACAACCTGGTCAAAGAGCTCTTCAAATTAAGTGTTCACGCACTAACACCACTTTTAACAAAGTTATCATTCACTTTTGCAACATTTAGGAATCTTTATTGTGGAAACGTTTCACCAACAAGTGGCTTCCTCAGCCTGGTACAGAGGTGAATGGTGCAAGATGTGTTTAGTCCATCAGTCTTGAGAAAAGTACAGCATATGCGCGGAGAAATGGCTTATATACTGCAGACAGGCGAGTTAAATCAGCAGGGAGGTGGGGTCACCAGTAGAAAAAACCGTTTGTGTAAGTAGGTTAGGCAAGTGTTGAGGAATTCCTTGTATCACGATTCCAAGATATTTATGTGTCTGGCAGATATGATGTAAATGATTTAGAAAGCCATTGTCGGTTTTTCTAAACTATTTACATCATACCTTGAACGTCTCCGAAGTACTTACACAAGCCAACACTAGAGTCGTCATCCTAGCCAGCACCTCTATGAAAACCTGACCAGGACCGAAGTGAAGAACCTTGAACCAGTCAGTGAAGGTGTTTACGTCATCCTAGCCAGCACCTCTATGAAAACCTGACCAGGACCGAAGTGAAGAACCTTGAACCAGTCAGTGAAGGTGTTTACGTCATCCTAGCCAGCACCTCTATGAAAACCTGACCAGGACCGAAGTGAAGAACCTTGAACCAGTCAGTGAAGGTGTTTACACAATCTCTTGCGGAGGCTGTGACAAAGTATACGTCAGTGAAACAGCACGAAGCCTAGAAACGTGCCTCAGTAAGCACATACCTGGAGGTTACCTGGAGGTTATTCCGGGGATCAACGCCCCCGCGGCCCGGTCCATGACCAGTCCTCCCGATGGATCAGGGCCTGATCAACTAGGCTGTTACTGCTGGCCGCACGCAGTCCGACCAGCTATTTGGTGAGATATATGATGACGCCCATCTAAATTACCGCAAAGGTAAATGCCTTGAATCATTTTTAATGGTCATTCTGACACTTAAACAAAAGGAAAGTAGCTTCGTCATCTGAAATATTAGCACGAGTTCTTAAAACAGTCCCAGCTCCCACATAACAAAGAGTAATCTCCACTGCTGCTGCTGCTGCTACTACTACTACGTCTACCATTATACCTGGACCTTACCTGGAGAGGGTTTCGGGGGTCATCGCCCCCGCTACCCGGTCTGTGACCAGGCCTCGTGGTGGATCAGGGAGTGATCCCACCACGAGGCCGCACGCAACCCAACGTACGAACCACAGCCCGGCTGGTCAGGTACTGACTTTAGGTGCCTGTCCAGCGACTTCTTAAAGACAACAACCACAACAACCGCCACCACCAATAATACCACTACTATCAATACTACCACTAATAGTATGGACCAGTAGGCCTACTGCAGTGATTATGGGCTTTCTATTCATTTTGTTACCTATAATTACCGTCTGTGAGCGAAACATTGCACGTTAGTTGCACGTGTGCCATTTTACCTAAGAGTTAAATTTTAGATAAAGTATTTCGTTGATTTCTTGTTGTTGTCAGTGAAGGCTCCGCTGAGTTACCAGTCTGACTCACTGGTTGAGTTACTCTCCTCTTGGTGAATAAGACACTTATGCAACTCTTGGGCATCATCATTTGCAAATAAAATTACTCAAGTGTTGCACATGTGTTCTGTTTGTCTACTTGTGGGTGTTGTATACCGTTATTTCTCACTTCTTGTTCGACGCTCACACCCGGACTGTAGTGGCTTTAAGATGGTGTGTGTGGAGAGCTTTAAGATGGTGTGTGTGGAGAGCTTTAAAATAGTGTGTGTGGAGAGCTTTCATTAGTGTTGTCAGCTCCAACAGTAGCGTTCATAGCTTCCTGGTTTAAAGGAGTTTTCCACTATTTACACAGCTTCTTTTAAAGCTTCTCTAGTGTAAATTTTCGTAATTGTGATTGCAATAGTGTATCCAAAATTGAATAACACGTCGTACTGGCGAGACACTGCACTTTATACAGGAACTTTATAAGTGAGTTGAGTATAAACTTAAATTCTTTTGGTAAAATCTAGCTATCAGATGAGAAGGTTTAACGTGGGTGGAGATTTTCTTGCTGTGGGTGTGGTCAGGTCATTCTCAGTACTCCCTTGTAAGCAACGCACTAAAACCTACTCTCCTCCCACTGTGGGAACATGGAGCACCCACCCACCCTCCCACTGTAAGAACATGGAGCACCCTCCCACTGTGGGAACATGGAGGCCTCACCACCCTCCCACTGTGGAAACGTGGAGCACCCACCCCACCCTCCTACTGTGAAAATATGGAGCGCCCTCCCACTGTGTGACCATGGAGCACCCTCCCACTGTGGGAACATGGAACACCCTCTCCCTGGGACCATGGAGCACTCTCCCACTATCGAACCATGGAGCACTCACTGTGGCACCATGGAGCACACTCCCACTGTGGGAACATGGAACACCCTCTCCCTGGGACCATGGAGCACTCTCCCACTGTCGAACCATGGAGCACTCACTGTGGGACCATGGAGCACACTCCCACTGTGGGAGCATGGAACATCCTCCCACTGTGGGAGCATGGAGCACCCTCCCACTGTGGGAACACGGAGCACCCTCCCACTGTGGGAATACGGAGCACCCTCCCACTGTGGGAACACGGAGCACCCTCCCACTGTGGGAATACGGAGCACCCTCCCACTGTGGGAACACGGAGCACCCTCCCACTGTGAGAACACGGAGCACCCTCCCACTGTGGGAACACGGAGCACCCTCCCGCTGTGGGAACACGGAGCACCCTCCCACTGTGGGAACACGGAGCACCCTCCCACTGTGGGAACACGGAGCACCCTCCCACTGTGGGAACACGGAGCACCCTCCCACTGTGGGAACATGGAGCACCCTCCCACTTTGGGAACATGGAGCACCCTCCCACTGTGGGAACATGGAGCACCCTCCCACTGTGGGAACTCGGATCACTCTCCCACTGTGGGAACACGGAGCACCCTCCCACTGTGGGATCTCGGAGCACCCTCCCACTGTGGGAGCGCGGAGCACCCTCCCACTGTGGGCACACGGAGCACCCTCCCACTGTGGGAACATGGAGCACCCTCCCACTTTGGGAAGATGGAACACCCTCCCACTGTGGGAACATGGAGCACCCTCCCACTTTGGGAACATGGAGCACCCTCCCACTGTGGGAACATGGAGCACCCTCCCACTGTGGGAACATGGAGCACCCTCCCACTGTGGGAACACGGAGCACTCTCCCACTGTGGGAACATGGAGCACCCTCCCACTGTGGGAAGATGGAGCACCCTCCCACTGTGGGAAGATGGAGCACTCTCCCACTGTGGGAACACGGAGCACCCTCCCTCTGTGGGAACACGGAGCACCCTCCCTCTGTGGGAACATGGAGCACCCTCCCACTGTGGGAACATGGAGCACCCTCCCACTGTGGGAACATGGAACACCCTCCCACTGTGGGAACATGGAACACCCTCCCACTGTGGGAACATGGAGCACCCTCCCACTTTGGGAACATGGAGCACCCTCCCACTGTGGGAACATAGAGCACCCTCCCACTGTGGGAACATGGAGCACCCTCCCACTTTGGGAACATGGAGCACCCTCCCACTGTGGGAACATAGAGCACCCTCCCACTGTGGGAACATGGAGCACCCTCCCACTTTGGGAACATGGAGCACCCTCCCACTGTGGGAACATAGAGCACCCTCCCACTGTGGGAACATGGAGCACTCACCCAAACCCAGTTTGTGGCAGGTGGCAGAGTTAACATGCTTGGGAAGGTCACCCACTACTGGCCCTCAGCTCCTCCCATTATCTTGCTCTCACCTTCCTTCCTTCTCACCTCTTCCTTCTCTTCCTTACCTCTTCCTCCTCCTCCTCCTCTGGCCTTGCAAAATAAAAACATTGATTTCTTCCCCCCTATCTATCGTCTCTCAATCACTTCCTCCTATTTTTTCTAGTTACTTTTATCTCCCTCCCATGACTTTCGCTCTTCCGTTTGATGTCGGTCATGGAGGCGAGGTTTCGAGTTATCTTGTGTCTGTCAACATATTTGTTGTGTCCACTACTGTTGGTTCACTGTGTTGGGGCAGGTATGTGTGCTGGTGCATGAGCTCTGAGTTTCCCTATCCTTCATTCTTAATTATGTAAGAAGTATCAATATGTCGCGGCCGTGACGCCACTGGACCGGTCCATGTGGGTGTCCTCAGCTCCAGCGATCCTCAGTCTTGCTCTGACACTGCCACAGTCCTGTGGTGAGGGATCACTGCAGGTGCTATTGCTCGGGTTCAGGGAAGGAACAAGTGCTGGGAGGGAGGTGGTCCCTGTGACGTGTATGGTGATCGTGGCCAGTCACTCGTATGGTGATGCTGCCAGTGAGTTATGTTTTTCTTTAGGTGGAATCATAGAGGAGATTCGACCCGACACTAAGCGACTGTCAGTCCTTCAGTGATATTATTCCAGTGATTATCTATTCGTAGCTGTAGGAACAAGATTTAAGCTGGTGGTGTCCCACTTCGAGTGTTGTGCTTGTACCCAACTTACCAGTACCTGGTAGTGTTCCACCTTTAGTATTGTGCTAACACTCAGCTTACCAGCAGCTGGTGTGAGTTACGTTGGGTGTGTGTGATGTACTGTTACAGTTACAAAGTGTCAGTAATCATCTGCTTGTGTCTGGCTTACTGCTGCTGCTTCACGCTACACTAATGGCAACCACGGGACGTGCTGCGCATGTGCTGCACGTAATTTCGCAGACGCTTAAAAAGAAATTTGATCTGAGAGGAGGCGAGAATTGCTGTGAAGACGCCTTCTTGATTGTGGAGGAGGCTGTGTGTTGTCATGATGATTCTCAAGAGGAGGGCGAGGATGCAGAACAAGTGAGTACAGCTCTTCTAGCAGCTGCTGTTGCTACCTCTTAAATTAGACACATGATGAATCAGAAGGATCATTGTGAGATTCAACCCTTCTTCTCTGTATTAGACTGATGAAACCACTGGTTGGAGAAACGTTTCACCAAAAAAAGACAACTAAGTGTTGTACATGTATGTAATTCATCACCCTGTTGGTTCTCTGAACCATGCAACACACATATGTTGCCTCATTCCTCATCTGGTTTGTATTGTATGCCAGTATTGCATTGATGCTACCTCTTAGCCCGGGTCGATACAAGTTTCGTAAATACAGATTTAGAAAGAATATAGGAAATACCAGGTTTGGGAATAGTCATAGATAGTTATAATAAGCCTCCAGATAGCATTATTGAAGCTGATACCATTGGTATATTTGTAAGTACATTATATAAGTTATATACGACGGGAAATATTTAAACACTCAATAAGAGCTTCTTAAAATGAGCAGTAAGCCGCCTACTGCAGTGTTGTCAGATGACTGACGTCATGCAATACCCACAAGTTAATAACACACATTGCCAATATTCAGGGATCTTTATTACCGAAACGTTTCGCCTACATAACAGGACTTTATCAGTTGAATACGGGTGAACAAAACATTGAAAGCGGTAGAAGCAGTTTTGACGCAATCAGTCCCTCATCCTTGATAGGTAATCAGTCCCTCATCCTTGGTGAGAGGCAATCAGTCCCTCATCCTTGGTGAGAGGCAATCAGTCCCTCATCCTTGGTGAGAGGCAGTCAGTCCCTCATCCTTGATGAGAGGCAATCAGTCCCTCATCCTTGGTGAGAGGCAGTCAGTCCCTCATCCTTGATGAAAGGTAATCAGTCCCTCATCCTTGATGAAAGGTAATCAGTCCCTCATCCTTGATAGGTAATCAGTCCCTCATCCTTGATGAGAGGTAATCAGTCCCTCATCCTTGGTGAGAGGCAGTCAGTCCCTCATCCTTGCTGAGAGGTGGTCAGTCCCACAAACACGAGGGACTGACAACGTTAAAACTGCTTCTAATGTTTTGTTATGAAGTGTTTCAGCAAAAAGATGACCAGGTGTTACAAATAGTCATCTGTTGCAGTGTTTAAGTTTAGTATTGTGTTATAAGAAGGTAAGAGAGTGCCCACTGCATGGTGGGGAATGATTGTGTTCGTTGTAACACATTGATTGCATAAGTTGCGGTACTTACACCTGTTAATCCCTTCATTTATCTGAAATGATTAAAGAGGTGGACTCCAATGTACTCCCAGGTGAGTACATTAGAGTCCACCTCCTTGAAGTCATCCTGTTATACACATCTTCAACCTTCCTTCCTTTATATGATTATAGCAATTTCTGCATAATAATTTATTTTATTTCCTCAATTATCTCACTTTAACTAATTATATAACACATTGGTAATATTAAATGCAATAATACACGAATTGTTGTTAAAGCGAGAACACTGAAGAGAACACCACAGAGAAGACTTCTTGATCACCGTAATATTCAAGGTAATCGCTGTTACCACGTACTCTCTGTACCACCATTTACAACTTAATATACCCGTGAACTAGTCACAGTAAGACAGTGACTGTCATGGTGTCCCGTAGCTCGATTGTTAGTGTCCTCAGCTCACATACTGAGGTCCATTACCGTTGGAAACATTACGACGTGTTTCCTTAGGACACCTGCTGTCCTTATTCACCTATCAGTAAAATTGGTACCTGAGCATTAGTTGACTGGTATGGGTCGCATCCTGGGACAAAATTAGCCTAATTTGCTTGAAATGTTCAACATAACAAGGGGCTTACTATATAGTAGTATGTCATTGATGTCAGCTGGGTCTGTATACCTTGTACATGTACTTGTAGAAATCAAGATTATTGCTGCTGCTGCTGCTGCTGCTACTGCTGCTGCTATTATAAAGAGGGATTGCGGTAAGAGTTATGCTAGCATAGTGTTGACTTGCAATAGACCTGCCTCTGTGTACTCCTGAGCAGGAGAGTATGGTTGTAAGTAGGATTTGTCTACCATGAACTGGTAGACCTACTGCCAGCTATTTTTTTTTTATCCCAGTGGAGGAGGATTATCAGTGTACTCTAGAAGAGGAGGATAAGGATTAACATTAGAATATGAGGCTGGCTGGTGTGCGTATTAGCTTGCAACCTCAGCAACTCTGAGAATCATTGCTGCACAAGACCATGTTGTTGTTGCAAGAAACTTATCACCACGACTGGCTTCCTCAGTCCTAAATAAGACTCGCAGCCAAACATTAATTTAGTAAAATGTCTTGAACTCTGTGTAACATGTGTTTTTAATCGTTATTCAGTGAGTGTTGGCATACTTGTTACCTAACCCATAGTGTTACTGCTGCCAGCCTGCTGTGTTGACGTGACCCCCTGCTGTGTTGACGTGACCCCCTGCTGTGTTGACGTGGCCCTCTGTCGTGGCCCTCTGCTGTGTTAAGATGACCCCCTGCTGTGTTGACGTGACCACCTACTGTGTTGAGGTGACCTGGTGTGTTGAGGCGGCCCTCTGCTGTGTTAAAGTGACCCTCTGTTGTGCTGAGGTGACCTCCCTGGTGTGTTAAGGTTGAGGAGGCTGGTGGTGGTGGTGGGTTGATGAAGCTAGTTGTGTTGAGAATGGTTATGGTGTTAAGAATGGTGGTTGCTGTGTTGAGAATGGTGGTTATAAGAATGGTGGTTGCTGTGTTGAGAATGGTGGTTATAAGAATGGTGGTTGCTGTGTTGAGAATGGTGGTTACGGTGTTAAGAATGGTGGTTGCTGTGTTGAGAATGGTTATTGTGTTAAGAATGGTGGTTGCTGTGTTGAGAATGGTTATGGTGTTAAGAATGGTGGTTGCTGTGTTGAAAATGGTTATGGTGTTAAGAATGGTGGTTGCTGTGTTGGGAATGGTGGCTACGGTGTTGAGAGAATGGTAGTTGTTGGTTTGAGAAAGGTGGTAGTGGTGGTGGGTTAAGAAGGGTTGTTGATGGGCTGGTGGTGGGCAGCTCACCCTGACCTGTGGCACCTGGTGACACTGCATGGCACTAGTGCCGCTGCTCACGTCTTCTCGTCTTGCCTCTCCAACATTGTGCAACTTAAAATTAATACTTCAAGTTTCTCCAAGAGACTCAAACGTCATCCTCAGAGTGACGGTTGCAACAACAGTGACGGGTGCAACAACAGTGACTGGTGCAACAACAGTGACGGGTGCAACAGTGACGGTTGCAACAACAGTGACGGTTGCGACAACAGTGACGGATGCAACAACAGTGATGGGTGCAACAAGTGACGGTTGCAACAACAGTGACGGGTGCAACAAGTGACGGTTGCAACAACAGTGACGGTTGCAACAACAGTGACGGTTGCAACAACAGTGACGGTTGCAACAACAGTGACGGGTGCAACAACAGTGACGGGTGCAACAACAGTGACGGGTGCAACAACAGTGACGGGTGCAACAACAGTGACGGGTGCAACAACAGTGGCGGGTGCAACAACAGTGGCGGGTGCAACAACAGTGGCGGGTGCAACAACAGTGGCGGGTTCAACAACAGTGACGGGTGCAACAACAGTGACGGGTGCAACAACAGTGGCGGGTGCAACAACTGTGGCGGGTGCAACAACAGTGACGGTTGCAACAACAGTGACGGTTGCAACAACAGTGACGGTTGCAACAGTGACGGGTGCAACAACAGTGACGGTTGTAACAACAGTGACGGGTGCAACAACAGTGACGGGTGCAGCAACAGTGACGGGTGCAACAAGTTATGGGTGCAACAACAGTGACGGGTGCAACAAGTTATGGGTGCAACAACAGTGACGGGTGCAACAGTGACGGGTGCAACAACAGTGATGGGTGCAACAACAGTGACGGGTGCAACAACAGTGATGGGTGCAACAACAGTGGCGGGTGCAACAACAGTGATGGGTGCAACAACAGTGGCGGGTGCAGCAACAGTGACGGGTGCAACAACAGTGACGGTTGCAACAGTGACGGGTGCAACAACAGTGACGGTTGTAACAACAGTGACGGGTGCAACAACAGTGACGGGTGCAGCAACAGTGACGGGTGCAACAAGTTATGGGTGCAACAACAGTGACGGGTGCAACAAGTTATGGGTGCAACAACAGTGACGGGTGCAACAGTGACGGGTGCAACAACAGTGATGGGTGCAACAACAGTGACGGGTGCAACAACAGTGATGGGTGCAACAACAGTGGCGGGTGCAACAACAGTGATGGGTGCAACAACAGTGGCGGGTGCAACAACAGTGATGGGTGCAACAACAGTGGCGGGTGCAACAACAGTGACGGGTGCAACAACAGTGACGGGTGAAACAGTGACGGGTGAAACAATAGTGACGGATGCAACAACAGTGACGGGTGCAACAATAGTGACTGGTGCAACAACAGTGACTGGTGCAACAACAGTGGCGGGTGCAACAAAAGTGGCGGGTGCAACAACAGTGACGGGTGCAACAAGTGACGGGTGCAACAACAGTGGCGGGTGCAACAACAGTGACGGGTGCAACAACAGTGACGGATGCAACAACAGTGGCGGGTGCAACAACAGTGACGGGTGCAACAGTGACGGGTGCAACAACAGTGACGGGTGCAACAACAATGATGGGTGCAACAACAGTGACGAGTGCGGTGACAGGTACAACACTGGTAGGCACAACACTGTTCGGTACTACAATGGTTGGTACAACGGTGACAGGTACAGCAGTAGTAGGTACAACACTGGTCGGCACAACGCTGGTAGGTACAACGGTGACAGGTACAACACTGGTTGGTACAACGGTGACAGGTACAACACTGGTTGGTAGAACGGTGACAGATACAACACTGGTTGGTACAACGGTGACAGGTACAACACTGGTTGATACAACGGTGACAGGTACAACACTGGATGGTACAACGGTGACAGGAACAACACGTACACGTGTTTACCTCTCCTTGCATGTGATGCAGCACCAGGGACAGTACGCCTGCTGCAGTGCTCCTTTTTCATGTTCAGTCCTTATCGAAGCAAGACGAATTCAGCAAGTCTTCTAAAAGGAGCTGTTGTTGTCTTAGCAGTAAATAGGAAGCTAGGAAGCTTAGCATCAACTTAGGCTGGGAGGCTACGACCACCCTCGACGCTGGTCACAGGTGGCGTACTACAAGTGTTCTCAGGAACTCCATTTATTAAAAGGCCTACTGGCTTTGTATCCTGGGTTAAAATGGTTCCGTGCCTAAACCAAGTTAGAAAATATCAGTTGTCTTCATGTCTGCGGAGGTCTGGTTTAGAGCCGTGCCGCGGGGGCACTGACCCCCTGAAATTGACTCTAGGTAGGTAGTCAGAACCAGCTGAGCCAGATGATAGTGTGACAGATGGCTTCTTCCTCTGTTCTCTGTCCTCATCCTACCATCTGTCTTGGTGTGTCTGGTGTAATGTATCCTGAGAGATATAAATCACTGGTGATAGTAAGTCACTGATGATAGTAACTGCAGCTCTGCTGTGTGTGAGATACTATCCTAAGAGATAGTAAGTCACTGATGATAGTAACTGCAGCTCTGCTGTGTGTGAGATACTATCCTAAGAGATAGTAAGTCACTGATGATAGTAACTGCAGCTCTGCTGTGTGTGAGAGACCATCCTAAGAGATAGTAAGTCACTGATGATAGTAACTGCAGCTCTGCCGTGTGTGAGACCATCCTGAGAGATAGTAAGTCACTGATGATAGTAACTGCAGCTCTGCTGTGTGTGAGAGACCATCCTGAGAGATAGTAAGTCACTGATGATAGTAACTGCAGTTCTGCTGTGTGTGAGAGATCATCCTGAGAGATAGTAAGACACTAGTGATAGTAACTGCAGCTCTGCTGTGTGTGAGAGACCATCCTGAGAGATAGTAAGACACTAGTGATAGTAACTGCAGCTCTGCTGTGTGAGGGACCATCCTGAGAGATAGTAAGACACTAGTGATAGTAACTGCAACTCTGCTGTGTGTGAGAGACCATCCTGAGAGATAGTAAGACACTAGTGATAGTAACTGCAGCTCTGCTGTGTGTGAGAGACCATCCTGAGAGATAGTAAGACACTAGTGATAGTAACTGCAGCTCTGCTGTGTGAGGGACCATCCTGAGAGATAGTAAGACACTAGTGATAGTAACTGCAGCTCTGCTGTGTGTGAGAGACCATCCTGAGAGATAGTAAGACACTAGTGATAGTAACTGCAGCTCTGCTGTGTGTGAGAGTCCATCCTGAGAGATAGTAAGACACTAGTGATAGTAACTGCAGCTCTGCTGTGTGTGAGAGACCATCCTGAGAGATAGTAAGAAACTTGTGATAGTAACTGCAGCTCTGCTGTGTGTGAGAGACCATCCTGAGAGATAGTAAGTCACTGATGATAGTAACTGCAGCTCTGCTGTGTGTGAGACCATCCTGAGAGATAGTAAGTCACTGATGATAGTAACTGCAGCTCTGCTGTGTGTGAGAGACCATCCTGAGAGATAGTAAGTCACTGATGATAGTAACTGCAGCTCTGCTGTGTGTAAGAGACCATCCTGAGAGATAGTAAGTCACTGATGATAGTAACTGCAGCTCTGCTGTGTGAGAGAGACCATCCTGAGAGATAGTAAGTCACTGATGATAGTAACTGCAGCTCTGCTGTGTGTGAGAGACCATCCTGAGAGATAGTAAGTCACTGATGATAGTAACTGCAGCTCTGCTGTGTGTGAGAGACCATCCTGAGAGATAGTAAGTCACTGATGATAGTAACTGCAGCTCTGCTGTGTGTGAGAGACCATCCTGAGAGATAGTAAGTCACTGATGATAGTAACTGCGGCTCTGCTGTTCCGCGAGAGATCATCCTGAGAGATAGTAAGTCACTAATGATAGTAACTGCAACTCTGCTGTGTGAGAGAGACCATCCTGAGAGATAGTAAGTCACTAATGATAGTAACTGCAGCTCTGCTGTGTGTGAGAGATCATCCTGAGAGATAGTAAGACACTAGTGATAGTAACTGCAGCTCTGCTGTGTGTGAGAGACCATCCTGAGAGATAGTAAGACACTAGTGATAGTAACTGCAGCTCTGCTGTGTGTGAGGGACCATCCTGAGAGATAGTAAGACACTAGTGATAGTAACTGCAGCTCTGCTGTGTGTGAGAGACCATCCTGAGAGATAGTAAGACACTAGTGATAGTAACTGCAGCTCTGCTGTGTGAGGGACCATCCTGAGAGATAGTAAGACACTAGTGATAGTAACTGCAGCTCTGCTGTGTGTGAGAGACCATCCTGAGAGATAGTAAGACACTAGTGATAGTAACTGCAGCTCTGCTGTGTGTGAGAGTCCATCCTGAGAGATAGTAAGACGCTAGTGATAGTAACTGCAGCTCTGCTGTGTGTGAGAGACCATCCTGAGAGATAGTAAGAAACTTGTGATAGTAACTGCATCTCTGCTGTGTGTGAGAGACCATCCTGAGAGATAGTAAGTCACTGATGATAGTAACTGCAGCTCTGCTGTGTGTGAGACCATCCTGAGAGATAGTAAGTCACTGATGATAGTAACTGCAGCTCTGCTGTGTGTGAGAGACCATCCTGAGAGATAGTAAGTCACTGATGATAGTAACTGCAGCTCTGCTGTGTGTAAGAGACCATCCTGAGAGATAGTAAGTCACTGATGATAGTAACTGCAGCTCTGCTGTGTGAGAGAGACCATCCTGAGAGATAGTAAGTCACTGATGATAGTAACTGCAGCTCTGCTGTGTGTGAGAGACCATCCTGAGAGATAGTAAGTCACTGATGATAGTAACTGCAGCTCTGCTGTGTGTGAGAGACCATCCTGAGAGATAGTAAGTCACTGATGATAGTAACTGCAGCTCTGCTGTGTGTGAGAGACCATCCTGAGAGATAGTAAGTCACTGATGATAGTAACTGCGGCTCTGCTGTTCCGCGAGAGATCATCCTGAGAGATAGTAAGTCACTAATGATAGTAACTGCAACTCTGCTGTGTGAGAGAGACCATCCTGAGAGATAGTAAGTCACTAATGATAGTAACTGCAGCTCTGCTGTGTGTGAGAGATCATCCTGAGAGATAGTAAGACACTAGTGATAGTAACTGCAGCTCTGCTGTGTGTGAGAGACCATCCTGAGAGATAGTAAGACACTAGTGATAGTAACTGCAGCTCTGCTGTGTGTGAGGGACCATCCTGAGAGATAGTAAGACACTAGTGATAGTAACTGCAGCTCTGCTGTGTGTGAGAGATCATCCTGAGAGATAGTAAGACACTAGTGATAGTAACTGCAGCTCTGCTGTGTGTGAGAGACCATCCTGAGAGATAGTAAGACACTAGTGATAGTAACTGCAGCTCTGCTGTGTGTGAGAGACCATCCTGAGAGATAGTAAGAAACTTGTGATAGTAACTGCAGCTCTGCTGTGTGTAAGAGACCATCCTGAGAGATAGTAAGACACTAGTGATAGTAACTGCAGCTCTGCTGTGTGTGAGAGATCATCCTGAGAGATAGTAAGACACTAGTGATAGTAACTGCAGCTTTGCTGTGTGTGAGAGATCATCCTGAGAGATAGTAAGACACTAGTGATAGTAACTGCAGCTCTGCTGTGTGTGAGAGACCATCCTGAGAGATAGTAAGACACTAGTGATAGTAACTGCAGCTCTGCTGTGTGTGAGGGACCATCGTGAGAGATATTAAGACACTAGTGATAGTAACTGCAGCTCTGCTGTGTGTGAGAGACCATCCTGAGAGATAGTAAGACACTAGTGATAGTAACTGCAGCTCTGCTGTGTGTGAGAGACCATCCTGAGAGATAGTAAGACACTAGTGATAGTAACTGCAGCTCTGCTGTGTGTGAGAGACCATCCTGAGAGATAGTAAGAAACTTGTGATAGTAACTGCAGCTCTGCTGTGTGTGAGAGACCATCCTGAGAGATAGTAAGACACTAGTGATAGTAACTGCAGCTCTGCTGTGTGTGAGAGATCATCCTGAGAGATAGTAAGACACTAGTGATAGTAACTGCAGCTCTGCTGTGTGTGAGAGATCATCCTGAGAGATAGTAAGTCACTAGTGTGAAGTCTGCCAGCACAGCGGTGAAGTCTGCCAACACAGTGGTGAAGTCTGCCAGCACAGCGGTGAAGTCTGCCAGCACAGCCGTGAAGTCTGCCAGCACAGTGGTGAAGTCTGCCAGCACAGTGCTGAAGTCTGCCAGCACAGTGGTGAAGTCTGCCAGCACAGTGGTGAAGTCTGCCAGCACAGTGCTGAAGTCTGCCAGCACAGTGCTGAAGTCTGCCAGCACAGTGCTGAAGTCTGCCAGCACAGTGCTGAAGTCTGCCAGCACACTACTGCACGTTCATACAGTTTTGATAAAATATTCTTGGGTCTGTGGGTGCGTCTCCGACTTTCTCTGAGTCAGTTAAGAGGAAGAACGTGTGTTGTGTTAGGGTGATGGTCTGTCAGTGCTAGAGATGTGCTGCGTCCTCAACATTACTCCTGCACCAACTTTCTCCACCAGTAGCTGCTGTTGGTGTTCCTGGAAGTGGTGGTAGCTGCTGTTGGTGTTCCTGGTGGTGGTGGTAGCTGCTGTTGATGTTCCTGGTAGTGGTGGTAGCTGTTATTGATGTTGGTGGATGTGATGGTAGCTGCTGTTGATGTTCCTGGTGGTGATGGTAGCTGCTGCTGATGTTCCTGTTGGTGATGGTAGCTGCTGTTGGTGTTCCTGGTAGTGGTGGTGGTAGCTGCTGTTGGTGTTCCTGGTAGTGGTGGTGGTAGCTGCTGTTGGTGTTCCTGGTGGTGGTGGTAGCTGCTGTTGATGTTCCTGGTGGTGATGGTAGCTGCTGTTGATGTTCCTGGTGGTGATGGTAGCTGCTGTTGATGTTCCTGGTGGTGATGGTAGCTGCTGTTGATGTTCCTGGTGGTGATGGTAGCTGCTGTTGATGTTCCTGGTAGTGGTTGTGGTAGCTGCTGTTGGTGTTCCTGGTGGTGGTGGTAGCTGCTGTTGATGTTCCTGATGGTGGTGGTAGCTGCAGTTGATGTTCCTGGTGGTGATGGTAGCTGCTGTTGATGTTCCTGGTGGTGATGGTAACTGCTGTTGTTCCTGGTGGTGATGGTAGCTGCTGTTGGTGTTCCTGGTGGTGATGGTAGCTGCTGTTGATGTTCCTGGTGGTGATGGTAGCTGCTGTTGATGTTCCTGGTGGTGATGGTAGCTGCTGTTGATGTTCGTGGATGTGATGGTAGCTGCTGTTGATGTTCCTGGTGGTGATGGTAGCTGCTGTTGATGTTCGTGGATGTGATGGTAGCTGCTGTTGATGTTCCTGGTGGTGATGGTAGCTTCTATTGATGTTCCTGGTGGTGATGGTAGCTTCTATTGATGTTCCTGGTGGTGATGGTAGCTTCTATTGATGTTCCTGTTGGTGATGGTAGCTGCTATTGATGTTCGTAGTGGTGGTGGTAGCTGCTGTTGATGTTCCTGGTGGTGATGGTAGGTGTTATTGATGTTCCTGGTGGTGATGGTAACTGCTGTTGATGTTCCTGGTGGTGATGGTAGCTGCTATTGATGTTCCTGGTGGTGATGGTAGGTGCTATTGATGTTCCTGGTGGTGATGGTAGCTGCTGTTTGTGTTCCTGGTGGTGATGGTAGCTGCTATTGATGTTCCTGGTGGTGATGGTAACTGCTGTTGATGTTCCTGGTGGTGATGGTAGCTGCTATTGATGTTCCTGGTGGTGATGGTAGCTGCTGTTGATGTTCCTGGTGGTGATGGTAGGTGCTATTGATGTTCCTGGTGGTGGTGGTAGCTGCTGTTGATGTTCCTGGTGGTGATGGTAGCTGCTGTTGATGTTCCTGGTGGTGGTGGTAGCTGCTGTTGATGTTCCTGGTGGTGGTGGTAGCTGCTGTTGATGTTCCTGGTGGTGGTGGTAGCTGCTGTTGATGTTCCTGGTGGTGGTGGTAGCTGCTGTTGATGTTCCTTGTGGTGGTGGTAACTGCTATTGATGTTCCTGGTGGTGATGGTAGCTGCTATTGATGTTCCTGGTGTTGATGGTAGCTGCTATTGATGTTCCTTGTGGTGATGGTAACTGCTATTGATGTTCCTGGTGGTGATGGTAACTGCTATTGATGTTCCTGGTGGTGATGGTAGCTGCTATTGATCGTGGTGATGGAAGCTGCTGATGTTCCTGGTGGTGGCAGTAGCTGGTATTGATGTTCGTGGTGGTGGTGATGGTAAGAGGGAGGTAGGATGAAGCAACAAGGGCAGGTCACAACACCATCACCTCCCTCACACAGTAACCTGGGCTTCCTTCTTCCTGACCAGTAACCTTCACTTTTGCACACTTATAATAATCACCTATGCCCCTTCCTTCCTCATGAACCCTTCCTTCCCAAGCTCCCTTTCTTCCTCAGCATCCCCTTCCTTCCTCAACATCCCCTTCCTTCCTCAGCGTCCCTTCACTTGCACTTGTATTTCTGTAAGGATCAGGTGGTTGTCCCCCACTCCTGCTTCAGTAGCTGCCCACCCTCCTGCTACAGTAGCTGCCTACCCTCCTCCTGCTACAGTAGCTACCCACCCTCCTGCTACAGTAGCTACCCACCATCCTGCTACAGTAGCTACCCACCCTCCTGCTACAGTAGCTACCCACCATCCTGCTTCAGTAGCTGCCCACCCTCCTGCTACAGTAGCTGCCTACCCTCCTCCTGCTACAGTAGCTACCCACCCTCCTGCTACAGTAGCTACCCACCCTCCTGCTACAGTAGCTGACCACCATACTGCTCCAGTAGCTGCCCGGCCTCCTCCTGCTCCAGTAGCTGCCCACCCACCCTCTTGCTACAGTAGCTGCCTACCCTCCTTCTGCTCCAGTATCTACCCACTCTCCTCCTGCTACAGTAGCTGTGCACCATCCTGCTTCAGTAGCTGCCCACCCTTCTGCTCCAGTAGCTGCCCACCCTCCTCTTGCTCCAGTAGCTGCCCACCCTCCTCTTGCTCCAGTAGCTGCCCACCCTCCTCTTGCTCCATTAGCTACCCACCCTCTTCTTGCTCCAGTAGCTGCCCACCCTCTTGCTACAGTAGCTGCCCGCCCTCCTGCTCCAGTAGCTGCCCGCCTTCCTCCTGCTCCAGTAGCTGCCCACCCTCTTCTTTCTCCAGTAGCTACCCACCCTCCTCCTGCTACAGTAGCTACCCACCCTCCTGCTCCAGTAGCTGCCCACCCTCCTCCTGCTGCAGTAGCTTCCTACCCTCCTGCTCCAGTAGCTGCCCACCCTCTTCTTGCTACGGTAGCTACCCACCCTCCTCCTGCTCCAGTAGCTGCCCACCCTCCTCCTGTACAGTAGCTACCCACCCTCCTCCTGCTCCAGTAGCTGTCCACCCTCTTCTTGCTATAGTAGCTGCCCACCTTCCTCTTGCTACAGTAGCTGCCCACCCTCCTCTTGCTACAGTAGCTTCCCACCCTCTTCTTGCTGCAGTAGCTTCCCACACTCTTCTTGCTCCAGTAACTCCCCACCCTCTTCTTGCTCCAGTAGCTACCCACCCTCTTCTTGCTACAGTAGCTACCCACCCTCCTCCTGCTACAGTAGCTACCCACCTTCCTCCTGCTCCAGTAGCTGCCCACCCTCCTCTTCCTACAGTAGCTACTCACCCTCCTCTTGCTACAGTAGCTGCTCACCCTCCTGCTCCAGTAGCTGCCCACCCTCCTCTTGCTACAGTAGCTGCCCACCCTCCTGCTACAGTAGCTATGCACCCTCCTCCTGCTACAGTAGCTGCCCACCTTCCTCTTGCTACAGTAGCTATCCACCCTCCTCTTGCTACAGTAGCTGCCCGCCCTCCTGCTACAGTAGCTATGCACCCTCCTCCTGCTACAGTAGCTGCCCACCTTCCTCTTGCTACAGTAGCTATCCACCCTCTTGCTACAGTAGCTGCCCACCCTCCTGCTACAGTAGCTGCCCACCCTCCTCCTGCTACAATAGCTGCCCACCCTCCTGCTACAGTAGCTGCCCACCCTCCTCCTGCTACAGTAGCTGCCCACCCTCCTCCTGCTACAGTAGCTGCCCACCCTCCTCCTGCTACAGTAGCTGCCCACCCTCCTCCTGCTACAGTAGCTGCCCACCCTCCTCCTGCTACAGTAGCTGCCCACCCTCCTCCTCCTACAGTAACTGCCCACCCTCCTCCTGCTACAGTAGCTGCCCACCCTCCTCCTGCTACAGTAGCTGCCCACCCTCCTCCTGCTACAGTAGCTGCCCACTCTCCTGCTGCTCCAGCAATACACAGGTCAACAGTAATAACAGTGAAGTGCCTGAGAGTAGCTCCTAGCAAGAAGCATGTTGGAGGAGTGGTAGATGGTGTGTGTGGAGGGAGGCAGGGAGAGTATGTGTTGAGGCTGGTGTGTTGTATCTGTGTTGACCCTGATCTTGTACAGCCTCAGAGTGCCTCCTGCCACTGACCCTACACCTGACCTCTTTGTGTGTACCTCTGTGTGTGTACACACTTATATACGAGCGTGTCTAAGTACACACACACACACACGCCTAGTTGTATTTGCAGGGGTCGATTCACAGCTCCTGGCCTTGCTAGTCAGCTCTTATCGACCGGTTTTTACTGAGTTCTGGCCTACTGCACCCTGTCATGTACACTCTTGAAGCTGTGTGTATTGTTTGCCTCCAGCAGCAATGATAGTGGCATCTGTTGACCATCTCAGTCTGTGTCCACTCTAATCTCCAGAGTGTTCTCTGTCTTGATCAGTCCCTCCTTCATCCTCCTCATCGCTAGTTCGTTAATTCTCTCCTCGTTGCCCATTCGCTTCAATTCCTGCACTGATCTTATTACACATCTTTGCATCCTTCTTACTTCACCTTTGTACTGACTTGCAATGTTTTTTTATGAGAAACTTAAGAGGTGCGCGAGTTTTTCTATCTCATATCATCATGTTCATTTTTCCACTATAATCTACCTTGTCCATAACTACTATCACATTTACTTCGTTTCGTAAGGTGAAGTCCAGGATCTTTTCTTAATTCATGATGTAACTTAAATCTTTGATATACCTTTGAGTTTCGAGAGTCGCTCTGCTCTTTGAGTCGGACCATGGGCCAGGTTTGTCTGGTACTTGCCTGGTCACCCAGGGTGTTGCTGTGGAGGCCCGCTGCCCCACATATCCATCACAGCCTGGTTGATCTGGCATGTTGTAAAGATACTTGTCCACTTCTACACTTATACCAGCCATGTTTCTGATATCTTCTGGCAAGATGTCCAATGGTCTGGGACCACGGATGTTGATACAGTGTTCCCTTATTGTGCCCACCGCACCCCTGCTTCTCACTGGGTTTATTTTGCATTTCCTCACATATCTCTCACTCCAGTATGTTGTTATCGCGGTGTGTAGATTTGTGACCAAGCCCTCGAGTACTTTCCAGATATATATTATCATGTATCTTTCTCTCCTCCGCTCCAGTGAGTACATGTTCAAGACTTTAAGGCGTTCACAGTAATGTAAATGATTTACCGGTTCTGTGTGAGCCGTAAATGATCTCTGTATTTGTTCCAGCTCTGATATTTCTCCTGCCCTGAACGGGGCCGTCAATACTGAACAATATTCACAATTGTCCTCAAACATTTGTTAAGTTATACCATGAATTAAGTAAAGATCCTGGACTTCACCTTACGAAACAGACAAAACAAATGTGATAGTAATTATGGACAAGGTTAATTATAGTGGAAAATAGCATATTATAAGATAGGGGAACTAACGTGTCCCTTAAGCCATCCAGTTGCTTCGCAAGTCCAGTGGTTGACAGTCACTGGATGGCGCAACCTCTCCTTAATGAAATGTCCAAATTACCACACCTGTTTCTTACACGCTTCTCAGTTCTAATTTCCACACTTGTCTTACACACTTGTCAGTGTTACTCGCTGAACATTGTGTACAAGATCCTGAAGTTATATGATTGTGTGTACTTTTGGAGATATGCTTGATACAGTGTTTCCTTCCAGATCTTTGCCCTTGCACGTTGTCTCCAGCATCTTACAGGTCGCATAATGTGTTTAGTGTTTTTACTTTAGTTTAATTACCTTTCACAAGGATTACACTCAAGTAGCCACTTTCTTGACCATGTTCGTAGTTTCGTTATATTAAAGCCTCTCTTGTACTCTCCAGTTGTCATTCACGTTATATTATCGGTATAGAGTGCCTATTTCCATAGGCAGGTCATTCACGTATGATGGGTGTCTTTATTGATTAAACGTTTCGCCTGCGCAGCAGGCTTCATCAGTCGAATACAGAGATGATTACAGTACTGCAGACAGTAGAAGAGGAGACAGAGAGAGAATTTCTATGAAGGCTGAGGGACTGAGAACCCGAAAACTTATTTTCGGCTTCTATTAACTGCAGTAATCACCTCTTTATTCGGCTGATGAGGTCTGCTTAAGAGGCGAAACGTGTTGTCAACGAAGGTACCTAGTATTGTTGGTTTAGAAAGACACGTAAGCAAACACTATAACATATTTATTAGAAAACGTTTCGGTCCTGGGACCAAGGTTTATACCACCTAGTATTGTACTTGTCTCATAACCTGTCAGTGTTGTACAGGATTTATAATATAATGATTTTCGTATATCAGGAGTAACAGGGTTAAAGTTACATTCTTTATATTGAGAAAAATTTCATATATGAGCCGTAGGGTGTTATACTATGATAGTTACATAGTGGTACCACTGTGGAGTGCTTCATTGGTACTGGTGTTACACTGTGATAGTTACATAGTGGTACCACTGTGGAATGTTTCACTGGTACTGGTGTTACACTATGATAGTTACATAGTGGTACCACTGTGGAGTGCTTCATTGGTACTGGTGTTACACTGTGATAGTTACATAGTGGTACCACTGTGGAATGTTTCACTGGTACTGGTGTTACACTATGATAGTTACATAGTGGTACCACTGTGGAATGTTTCACTGGTACTGGTGTTACACTATGATAGTTACATAGTGGTACCACTGTGGAGTGTTTCACTGGTACTGGTGTTACACTATGATAGTTACATAGTGGTACCACTGTGGAATGTTTCACTGGTACTGGTGTTACACTATGATAGTTACATAGTGGGACCACTGTGGAATGTTTCACTGGTACTGGTGTTACACTATGATAGTTACATAGTGGGACCACTGTGGAATGTTTCACTGGTACTGGTGTTACACTATGATAGTTACATAGTGGGACCACTGTGGAGTGCTTCACTGGTACTGGTGTTACACTATGATAGTTACATAGTGGGACCACTGTGGAGTGCTTCACTGGTACTGGTGTTACACTATGATAGTTACATAGTGGGACCACTGTGGAGTGCTTCACTGGTACTGGTGTGTCCTTACCGAACTATACTCTCAGACTTGTGTTCGCGGAGTTAGGTCTCAGTTTATGTCCTCTCCTGGTATACGACTTTTGCTGTTTACTCCTTAATCTGTGTATGGAGATAGCTGTTATTTTCTCACTCTGATCAAGTCTTGCTGGTTGATCTAACACTTGTGGTTTCCTCACTACTTCACCTGTCAAGTGTAGTTTAATATATTATGCACCCCATACCTTCGTTATTTCATACATTAGTTGTTTTTTTCTTAATTTCGTTGGTCATGGGCGTGGGTCCCAGTTCTTTCAGTCAGTTACTAATACCAGTACTTCAGTTTTGTTGTTCTTGCACATTTTTCCACTGTTTGGAGTGCATAAATGGTTGCACGAATGTTATGATAGACCAGCCATGCCTCTTATGGTATCTTGAACGATCAAAGGAAGGTTACATACCATAGCCACTACTCTCTCCGGACATTACTGTACCTGCTGTGTACTCCTGTAACTTCCTGTGTTTGGTTTTCCACTTTCTCAAATCTGTCGTTACTTCTGATACTGAGTGTTGCTGGGAGATTGTTCACCACAAACATGTCCGTAGTGAACAAGGTGCCACCACCGCTCTATATATACATGAATGGTAAACAGTACCCACAAGATGGAGAATTACACACATGTGTAATATATAGGCATCATTATTTGTAGACGATTCGCCAGCCCGTAGCTTTATCAATACAATTTAAGGACATAATGTGAAGACTAATACTACATACCTCGTGTTCTGTATATAATTCTGCAGTGTTCACAAAGACACCCAGTTGTTGCACGTGCGTCTAATTCTTCGCTGGAACATATACGTAATAAAGTCTGCCAAGCATTTGTTGACGTCGGTCACAGTTTGTAGGCCTAACATAACAGGTGTTCACTACCAACAGATATAGATAAGATACATGTGTAACTTTATTCCAAAAGTTTTCGCCTGCACAGCAGGCTTCTTCAGTCGAATACACAGGTTGCAGCAGTGGAAAGGTGAAGGTGATGGGGTCTGTACATGTACCTTCCAGGAGTGGTTTGTCACCAACTAGTGTAGTTGAGATTGACAAACGCCGGCCTAGCATGGACTGGTAAACCTGAGGGAGTGCTCCACAAGTCTTATGTATAGTTGATTGCTAACTTTCTACACCTGACCCACCACCACTACACCTGACCCACCACCACTACACCTGACCCACCACCACTACACCTGACCCACCACCACTACACCTGACCCACCACCACTACACCTGACCCACCACCACTACACCTGACCCACCACCACTACACCTGACCCACCAGCACTACACTTGACCCACCAGCACTACACTTGACCCACCAGCACTAAACTTGACCCACCAGCACTAAACTTGACCCACCAGCACTTCACCTGACCCACCAACACTTTACCTGACCCACCAACGCTACACCTGACCCACCAGCATTACTCCTGACCCACCAGCACTACACCTGACCCACCAGCGCTACACCTGACCCACCAACATTACACCTGACCCACCAGCGCTACACCTGACCCACCAGCACTACACCTGACCCACCAAACACTACACCTGATTCACCAACGCCACACCTGACCCGCCACCTCTGACACACCAACACTACACCTGACCCACCAACACTACACCTGACCCACCAACACTACACCTGACCCACCAACACTACACCTGACCCAACATTACACCAGACCCACCAACACTAAACCTGACCCACCAGCACTACACCTGACCCACCAGCACTACACCTGACCCACCAACACTGCACCTGACCCAACATTACACCTGACTCACCAACACTACACCTGACCCACAAACACTACACCTGACCCACCAACACTACACCTGACCCACCAACACTACACCTGGCCCACCAACACTACACCTGGCCCACCAACACTACACCTGACCCACCAACACTGCACCTGACTCACCAACACTACACCTGACCCACCAACACTACACCTGACCCACCAACACTACACCTGACCCACCAACACTACACCTGACTCACCAACACTACACCTGACTCACCAACACTACACCTGACTCACCAACACTACATCTGACTCACAACACTACACCTGACTCACCAACACTACACCTGACCCACCAACACTACACCTGACTCACCAACACTACACCTGACTCACCAACACTACACCTGACTCACCAACACTACACCTGACCCACCAACACTACACCTGACTCACCAACACTACACCTGACCCACCAACACTACACCTGACCCACCAACACTACACCTGACTCACCAACACTACACCTGACTCACCAACACTACACCTGACTCACCAACACTACACCTGACCCACCAACGCTACACCTGACCCACCAACACGAGGGTCTGTCTAGTGTTCTTGTAAACAGTGAGGCAGATGTTGAAAGAATACTTGAGGGACCAGCTTAAGTGGTGCTGAGGTGAGGCACCTTGACCAAGGTGCTGAGATGAGGCACCTTGACCAAGGTGCTGAAGTGAGGCACCTTGACCAAGGTGCTGAGGTGAGGCACCTTGACCAAGGTGCTGAGATGAGGCACCTTGACCAAGGTGCTGAGGTGAGGCACCTTGACCAAGGTGCTGAGATGAGGCACCTTGACCAAGGTGCTGAGGTGAGGCACCTTGACCAAGGTGCTGAGATGAGGTACCTTGACCAAGGTGCTGAGATGAGGTACCTTGGCCAAGGTGCTGAGATGAGGCACCTTGACCAAGGTGCTGAGATGAGGTACCTTGGCCAAGGTGCTGAGATGAGGCACCTTGAGCAAGGTGCTGAGATGAGGCACCTTGACCAAGGTGCTGAGGTGAGGCACCTTGACCAAGGTGCTGAGGTGAGGCACCTTGACCAAGGTGCTGAGATGAGGTACCTTGGCCAAGGTGCTGAGATTAGGCACCTTGAGCAAGGTGCTGAGATGAGGCACCTTGAGCAAGGTGCTGAGTTGACTTAAGAAATCGTAATGACACGATTGCAAATAAACCGCGGGTTCAATCCCGGCCGGGGGTATGGTTTTCAAGGTGCTGAGATGAGGCACCTTGGCCAAGGTGCTGAGATGAGGCACCTTGGCCAAGGTGCTGAGATGAGGCACCTTGGCCAAGGTGCTGAGATGAGGCACCTTGTCCAAGGTGCTGAGATGAGGCACCTTGACCAAGGTGCTGAGATGAGGCACCTTGAGCAAGGTGCTGAGATGAGGCACCTTGACCAAGGTGCTGAGATGAGGCACCTTGACCAAGGTGCTGAGATGAGGCACCTTGGCCAAGGTGCTGAGATGAGGCACCTTGACCAAGGTGCTGAGATGAGGCACCTTGACCAAGGTGCTGAGATGAGGCACCTTGACCAAGGTGCTGAGATGAGGCACCTTGACCAAGGTGCTGAGATGAGGCACCTTGACAAAGGTGCTGAGATGAGGCACCTTGACCAAGGTGCTGAGATGAGGCACCTTGGCCAAGGTGCTGAGATGAGGCACCTTGGCCAAGGTGCTGAGATGAGGCACCTTGACCAAGGTGCTGAGATGAGGCACCTTGTCCAAGGTGCTGAGATGAGGCACCTTGACCAAGGTGCTGAGATGAGGCACCTTGACCAAGGTGCTGAGATGAGGTACCTTGACCAAGGTGCTGTGGCCAGTCTGGTTTTGTCGTGGCTGTCGCCACACTGGTCTTGTCCTAGCTGTCGCCACACTGGTCTTGTCCTGGCTTTGGCCATCCTGGTCTTGTCCTGGCTTTGGCCATCCTGGTTTTGTTCTGGGTGTGGCCACCCTAGTCTTGTCCTGGCTGTGTCCACACTGGTCTTGTCCTGGCTGTGGCCACACTGGTCTTGCCCTGGCTGTGGCCACACTGGTCTTGCCCTGGCTGTGGCCACACTGGTCTTGTCCTGGTTTTACCTTTGATATACCTCTGAAGAATTTCTAGAGTATATCTACTCTCTGAGCACGGCCATGGGCCAGGCTCGTCTGGTGCTTGCCTAGTCAACCAGGCTGTTGCTGCTGGAGGCCCGCTGCCCCACATATCCATCACAGCCTGGTTGATCTGGCACCTGGTGAAGATACTTGTCTAGTTTCCTCTTGAAGGCTTCTACCCTTGTTCCAGCAGTGTTTCTGATATATTCTGGTAAGATGTTGAAAAGTCTGGGCCTCCGGAAGTTGATACAGTGTTCCCTTATTGTCCCCACCGCGCCCCTGCTCATCTGGTTTATTTTACACTTCCTCCCATATCTCTCACTCCAGTATGTTGTTATGGCAGTGTGCAGATTCGGGACCAAGCCCTCGAGTGCCTTCCAGGTATATATTATCATGTACCTCTCTCTCCTCCGCTCAAATGAGTACATATTCAAGACTTGCAGACGTTCCCAGTAGTTTAGCTGCTTTACTGGCTCAATGTGAGCCGTAAACGATTTCTCCTGCCTTGAACGGGGCCGTCAGCACTGAGCAATATTCTAGGTGAGGGAGCACTAGCGGTTTGAAGAGTGTCACCATCGGCATTGTTTCCCTTGTTTTGAAAGTTGTCAATACCCACCCAGTCATCTTCCTGGCTGTCGTGATCTTTGTCTTGTTATGGTCTTTAAAAGAAAGGTTCGCTGATATAATTATTCCCAGGTCTTTTACATGTTCCTTACGTTCTATTTGGTGATCCTCTTGAGTTTTGTATATAGTGCTCCTTTTGAGTTCTTCATTCTTTCCATACCTAAGCAGCTGGAACTTGTCACCACTGAACGTCATGTTGTTCTCCACTGCCCACTGGAAAACCCTGTTTATGTCTTCCTGTACTTTTTCAGTGTCTTTTACCGTACTGACTTTCATGCTTATTTTAGTGTCATCTGCAAATGATGATACAAAAGTGTGCCGGGTGTTTTTGTCTGTCTATGAGGATGAGGAACAGCAGAGGTGCCAGGACAGTGCCTTGGGGCACTGAGCTTTTGACCTCGCTGATGCTGGATCTTGCCCTGTTCACTACTACTTTTTGTGTTCTGTGTTAGGAAACCGAAAATCCATCTGCCTACCCTCCCCGTAATGCCCATGGCCTTCATTTTGTGCGCTATCACTCCATGATCGCATTTGTCAAACGCCTTTGCAAAATCTGTGTAAATCACATCTGCGTTTTGGTCGTCTTCCAGTGCCTCCGTAATTCTGTCATAATGGTTCAGCAGCTGTGACAGGCATGATCGACCTGCTCTAAAACCATGCTGGTTCGGGTTATGTTGGTTGTGCTGGTCCATGAAATTTGTAATCTGCCGTCTCGTCACACTTTCGAAGATTTTTATGAGGAGAGGTTAGGGCTACTGGTCTGTAATTTTTAGCTAGTGCTCTACTACCTGCCTTGTGTAAAGGAGCTATGTCTGCACTCTTTAAGGCCTCCGGTATTTCACCTAGCTCTAAGCTCTTTCTCCAAAGAATACTGAGTGCTCGTGCTAGTGGTACTTCGCACTTCTTTATATATAGAGCATTCCATGAATCTGGTCCAGGTGCTGAGTGAGTGGGCATGTTGTCCATTTATTTCGTTTTCGAAATCTATGGGATTTGTACTAATGTCAGTTAGTTGGTCTGTGCGGCCTTCTGCTGGAGTGAAAAATATTTCTGCATTTTCTACCTTGCTGTCATTTAGTGGGTTGCTGAACACCGACTCGTACTGTTCTTTTAGGATTTCACTCATTTGCTGTTCATCGTCAGTATACGAGTCTCCTCTCAGTAGTGGTCCAATTCTACAGGAAGTTCTTAGCTTGGATTTTGCGTAGGAATAGAAATATTTTGGGTTTCTTGCAATATCCTGTATGGCCCTTTGTTCCCTTTGTACTTCTTCTGTCAGGTATGACATCCTAAGTTTTTGCTCTAATTCAGTGATCTCTCTGCTAAGTCTATATTTCCTCTGTTGTAGCATATTTGTGTTTTTAAGCAGTTCAGTAACCCGTTTTCTTCTTCTGTACCATCTCCTACGCTCTCTCTCTATATCTGATCTTCTTCTGGGTTTCCTCAGTGGTACGTGTTAATACATACCTTGTATGCTTCTGTATTCAGCTTCTCTAGGCACTGGTGGGGATTTAGGGTGTTCATGTCTGATTCCCAGGGTATGTCTGATAGCTCTTGGATCATTTTTTCCCAGTTAATTCTATGGTTGTTAAAATTAAACTTACTGAACATCCCGTCTCTAACTTTAGCGATGCAGTTTCCTACCCCTGAGTTAATACTAGTTTGAACCTCTATGATGTTATGATCAGAGTAAATAGTTTTGGAAACTTTTGTCTCTGATCAGTTCCTCGTTGTTTGTGAATATTAAATCCAGGGTGTTTTCATTTCTAGTGGGATCAATTACCTGTAGGTTTAAAGAGTACTTTTCACAAAACCTCATTATTTCCCTGGTATGTTCCTGTTGAGCCAGGGTGCTTCCCGGGGATATTTCTGGTGTAACATTACGTTGCGTGTGGCTGTGGCCACACTGATCTTGTCCTGGCTGTGGCCACACTAGTCCTGTCCTGGCTGTGGCCACACTGGTCCTGTCCTGGCTGTGGCCACACTGGTCTTGACCTAGCTGTAGCCACACTGGTCTTGTCCTGGCTGTAGCCACACTGGTCTTGTCCTGGCTGTGGCCACACTGGTCTTGTCCTGGCTGTGGCCACACTGGTCTTGTCCTGGCTGTGGCCACACTGGTCTTGTTCTGGCTGTGGCCACACTGGTCTTGTCCTGGCTGTGGCCACACTGGTCTTGTTCCGGCTGTGGCCACACTGGTCTTGTCCTGGCTGTGGCCACACTGGTCTTGTCCTGGCTGTGGCCACACTAGTCTTGTCCTGGCTGGGGCCACACTGGTCTTGTCCTGGCTGTGGCCACACTGGTCTTGTCCTGGCTGTAGCCACACTGGTCTACTCAGACGAGTTATCAGGTTAATCCTGCTTGTCCAGTGAATTACGTAAAACTAGATTTTGTCAGTAACCTTGTAACCTGTAACATTTTAACCTTTAACCTGTCATATTTTAAACTGTAATGTTGTAACCTAGTAATTATGTATTCTTGTAACTTGTCTCTTTGCAACCTTCTAACATATTTCTTGAGTGACAGTGCTGTCAGCACTAAACACATGACCTAAGTACAAGTCCCAGTCCCATATGTTTATAGCTGTGTGTGTACTCACCTAGTTGAGGTTGTGTGTGTGTGTGTATACACTGTATAATATATATATATATATATATATATATATATAATATATATATATATATATATATATATATATATATATATATATATATGGACTTCATGGTCTCGTGTGTCACACAGCAGAAGGGAAGTATGCCAGGCATGAGGAGGTCAATGACATCATAAAGAGAAGCCTCGCCACAGCCCGTTGCCCAGCTCAACGGGAACCCCAAGTACAGAGGTCTGACGGAAGTCAAAAGCGTCCTGATGCAGCCACTATGCTACCTTGGAAGGATGGAAAGCAGATTGCCTGGGACTACACATGTGCCGCCACATTGGCAGACACCTACTTGCCATACTCCGTAGTGAAAGGGGGTGGAGCTGCCAGCCACAGGGAGACCCAGAAGATCCGCAAATATGAAGACCTTCCCTCTTGCTATAACTTCATCCCAATAGGGTCGGAGACCCTTGGAGCATGGGGCAAGTGTGCTCTAAAGTTCCTAATAGAGCTGGGTGAAAAGCTCATCATAGAAACCAAGGACCACAGGGCGACCAGCTTCCTCTTTCAGAGACTCAGTGTTGCAATCCAGAGAGGAAATGCCTGCAGCATTCTGGGCACGCGGCCCACCGCCGGGGAGCTGGACGAAATATTCGAGATGTAGCTCTGAGTCATCCATGATGTTTTACTTTCTATCGTATTTTTGTGAATGTTTTGTAAATGTATTTTGTCTTTAAATAATATATATATATATATATATATATATATATATATATATATATATATATATATATATATACACACACACACACTGCGAGTAACCAGGGATCGAATCCCTGATATTTTAGCATTCCTCCCTAGAAGTCCGCCTTAGTCCAGTTGGCCATCAATACTACAGACATCAGGTTTCCAGTACCACTGGACATGTCACTCCTGATGTGAGAACATTCGTGGCGAGCTTTCCGGAAGACGTGCTAAAATATGGGGGGTTTCGATCTCCGGCTAGTTGCAGTATTGTTATTTGCTTAAAACCACTTGTTTATGGATGCATTAACGTGTGTACTGCTAGTGAAGACTGGTATTCCAAACAGGAGAATGAAATTAGTCCTGTAGCCTCCACGGCACAGTACGGGTAGTGAGCTGGGGAAGTCTCACGTGGTTGAGCACCGTCATGTACTCATTTCAGCAAACATGAAAGAAACATCAGCGACCACAGAAGAGAAAATATGTGGATTATAGACATTGAAAAAGCGATTGACAACATGCCCATGCACTCAGCCCCGGGCCCAGACTCGTGGAACTCTGTATTCATTAAGAACTGCAAGAAACTCCTCTCACGTGCCTTAAGTACACTATGGAGGAGGAGCTTGGACATGGGTGAAATTCCACAGTCACTTAAAACAACGGATATAGCCCCCACTCCATAAAGGTGGCAGCAAAGCATTAGCTAAGAACTATAGACCAATAGCTCTAACGTCCCACATCATAAAAATCTTTGAAAGAGTGCTAAGAAGCAGAATTGTAAGTCACCTGGGTTCCCAATAACTGCACAATCCAGGACAACATGGGTTCAGGGCAGGTCGCGCCTGCCTCTCACAACTACTGAATCACTATGATATGGCCTTGGATGCACTGGAAGAAAATCAGAATGCAGATGTAATATACACAGACTTTGCAAAAGCATTTGACAAATGCGATCATGGCGTAATAGCGCACAAAATACGTGCTAAAGGAATAACTGGCAAAGTGGGGAGATGGATCTTCAACTTCCTAACCAATCGAACACAAAGAGTAGTGGTCAACAGAGTTAAATCGGAGGCTGCCATAGTGAAGAGCTCTGTTCCACAAGGCACAGTACTCGCACCTATCCTGTTCCTCATTCTCATATCAGACATAGACAGAGATGTAAACCATAGCACTGTATCATCCTTTGCAGACGATACTAGGATCTGCATGAGGCTGTCATTCATTGAGGACACGGCAAATCTCAAAGTTTTCCAGTGGGCAACGGAGAACAATATGATTTTCAGTGAAGACAAATTCCAACTACTCCATTATGGAAAACTGGAGGAAATAATAACTAGGACTGAGTATACCACAAATTCTAATCACACAATAGAGCAGAAAAGTAATGTGAAGGACCTGGGTGTGGTAATGTCCGAAGACCTCACCTTCAAGGACCACAACAATGCCACTATCACATCTGCGAGGAAACTGATAGGGAGAACATTCAAGACAAGAGATGCCAAGCCAATGATGATCCTTTTTAAATCATTTGTTCTCTCTAGGCTGGAATACTGCTGTACATTAACATCTCCATTCAAGGCAGGTGCAATTGCAGAACTAGAGAATGTACAGAGAGCCTTTACTACACGTATAAGTTCCATCAAACACCTTAAATACTGGGAATCGCTTAGTAGCACTTGACTAGTACTCACTGGAGCGTAGTCGAGAGATATCATAATCTACACCTGGAAGATTCTGGAGGGACTGGTTCCTATTCTGCACACATAAATCACTCCTTACAAAGCAAAAGACTTGGCAAGCTTTGCAACATACCTCCAGTGAAAAGTAGGAGTGCCACTGGTACACTAAGAGAAAACACAATAAGTGTCCGGGGCCCAAGATTGTTCAGCAACCTCCCACTAGCCATAAGGGGCATTGCCAATAGACCCCTTGTTCTCTTCAAAAGGGAGCTGGATAGATACCTAAAGTCTGTGCTGGATCAGCTGGGCTGTGGTTCGTACGTTGTACTACGTGCGGCCAGCAGTAATGGCCTGGTTGATCAGGCCCTAATCCACCAGGAGGCCTGGTCGTGGACCAGGCCGCGGGGGCGTTAATCCCCAGAATGCCCTTCAGGTAGACTCCAGGTACGTAAACGGCCACGTATGTGCTGGCATCAGGAGTGACATGTCCAGTGCTACTGGGAACCTGATGTGTGACATTGATGGCTCAGTGGTAAAGGGCGTCTCGGAATTTTGACCTGCTACTCGGGTGGCGAGTATCGGGGTTCGATTCCCGGACAGTTCAGTTTATTTGCTAAAACATAAAATGTTCATGGATGCTGTAATATATATATATATATATATATATATATATATATATATATATATATATATATATATATATATATATATATATATATATATATATATATATATATATATATATATATATAGCGTGTGTGTGGGGGGGACGATACTGATGTTTAGTGGTGCTGTATTTTAAGACTGGTCAGTAGATAGTAAAGTGTATTTGTACATAGAGTTGTTTATATTTTTTTATGAATAGTGAGAGATTACTTAATTTGTCTTTTAGACTTTGTAGTATTGTTATGTGAGTACGAGACTTGATGATGGTGGTGCACATGTTAGTAACTAGGTAGGTAACTGTTGTTTAGTGACGGCGGCCAGGCGACCTACGTACTGTTGACACACAACCTCCAGTGTCTTCTCTACTGTAATTCACTTCAACTTCTCCACAAATCGTACTTGAATGTGTAACAGTTAACGGTAGTTTTGTGTGTGTGTGTGTGTGTGTGTGTGTGTGTGAGAGAGTTTGTGTGTGAGTGTGTGTGTGTGTGTGTGTGTGTGTGTGTGTGTGTGTGTGTGTGTGTGTGTGTGTGTGTGAGTTTGTGTGTGTGTGTGTGGTTACAATACTAGCCTAATCAATATACTGTACTCACCTAGTTGTATATCTGTGGGTTGTTGCTTGTCCTCCATGGAGGACAAGCAACACGCACAGGAGACCTCCATGGAGGACAAGCAACACACACAGGGACCTCCATGGAGGACAAGCAACACACACAGGGACCTCCATGGAGGACAAGCAACACGCACAGGAGACCTCCATGGAGGACAAGCAACACACACAGGGACCTCCATGGAGGACAAGCAACACACACAGGGACCTCCATGGAGGACAAGCAACACACACAGGGGACCTCCATGGAGGACAAGCAACATGCACAGGGGACCTCCATGGAGGACAAGCAACACGCACAGGGGACCTCCATGGAGGACAAGCAACACGCACAGGGGACCTCCATGGAGGACAAGCAACACGCACAGGGGACCTCCATGGAGGACAAGCAACACGCACAGGGGACCTCCATGGAGGACAAGCAACACGCACAGGGGACCTCCATGGAGGACAAGCAACACGCACAGGGGACCTCCATGGAGGACAAGCAACACGCACAGGGGACCTCCATGGAGGACAAGCAACACGCACAGGGGACCTCCATGGAGGACAAGCAACACGCACAGGAGACCTCCATGGAGGACAAGCAACATGCACAGGGACCTCCATGGAGGACAAGCAACATGCACAGGAGACCTCCATGGAGGACAAGCAACACACACAGGGACCTCCATGGAGGACAAGCAACATGCACAGGGGACCTCCATGGAGGACAAGCAACACGCACAGGAGACCTCCATGGAGGACAAGCAACACACACAGGGGAACTCCATGGAGCACAAGTAACACACACAGGGACCTCCATGGAGGACAAGCAACACACACAGGGACCTCCATGGAGGACAAGCAACATGCACAGGGGACCTCCATGGAGGACAAGCAACACACACAGGGGACCTCCATGGAGGACAAGCAACACACACAGGGACCTCCATGGAGGACAAGCAACACGCACAGGGGACCTCCATGGAGGACAAGCAACATGCACAGGAGACCTTCATGGAGGACAAGCAACACGCACAGGAGACCTTCATGGAGGACAAGCAACACGCACAGGGACCTCCATGGAGGACAAGCAACATGCACAGGAGACCTCCATGGAGGACAAGCAACACGCACAGGAGACCTCCATGGAGGACAAGCAACACGCACAGGAGACCTCCATGGAGGACAAGCAACATGCACAGGAGACCTTCATGGAGGACAAGCAACACGCACAGGAGACCTCCATGGAGGACAAGCAACATGCACAGGAGACCTTCATGGAGGACAAGCAACACGCACAGGGGGAACTCCATGGAGGACAGGGGAGAGGACCTGCACAGGAGACCTTCATGGAGGACAAGCAACACGCACAGGAGACCTCCATGGAGGACAAGCAACATGCACAGGAGACCTCCATGGAGGACAAGCAACACACACAGGGGAACTCCATGGAGCACAAGTAACACGCACAGGGGACCTCCATGGAGGACAAGCAACACACACAGGGACCTCCATGGAGGACAAGCAACATGCACAGGAGACCTCCATGGAGGACAAGCAACATGCACAGGGGACCTCCATGGAGGACAAGCAACATGCACAGGAGACCTCCATGGAGGACAAGCAACATGCACAGGAGACCTCCATGGAGCACAAGTAACACACACAGGGACCTCCGTGGAGGACAAGCAACACGCAGAGCAAAACTTATGGAAGAAGCTGCCAAGAAGAGTTGCAGCCGCTTTAAGTGACAAGTGGTTCACAGTTCAGGAAGAAGGAAGATAAGGAAGGTTATTAGAGAAGATGTGAAGGTAGGAAATCGATTCTCTGTTTTCCAGGACGAGTGCACTTCAGGTGTTAGTGAGGTTAAAGGTGCCACTGACTCCCCTGCTAATCAAGGTAAGAATATTCTAATTGCAGGAGATTCTCAGGGAAGATATATGGACCGTGCATTTTGTAACAGAGATAGGAAGGTCAGACAGAGGGTGTGCCTCCCAGGAGTTGGTGTTGGGGACATAGTAAGCAGGTTGGATAATATTATGTCAGGTAATGGGAACAAGCCCATTATCTGTCTTAGGGCTGGTGGAAATGACATCGGGAAGGGCAGGAGACAGGAGCTGCTGGATAAGTACAGGTCAGCCATAGAAGTTGTCAGGTCTAGGGGAGGGAACCCAGTCATATGTAGCATCTTGCCTAGAAGATGAGCGGGCAATGAATGAATGTCTAGGGCAACTGGTATAAATTGCTGGCTAGGCAAGTACTGCAAGGAACTTGCAATCCCATTCATTGATAACTGGGACATATTCTATGGCAAGCATGATATGTATGCAAGGGATGGGGTTCATCTCTCTGGGGATGGAGTGGTTGCATTAGCCAATTTGATTGAGAGGGTAATTGATGACTTGTCTAGGAATTTAAACTGATAGATTATAGAGGTATGGGTGTTTGTGGGAAACAATCAGGCTGCAGCATTAAGGCTGAAAACATCAGATATTACCAGGATACCTCAGGGATATGTTTAAAAGACAATATTCATAACAAAGTTGCTAGTAAAGGTAAAGCAATTACTTAACAAAGATAGAAGGCAACGAGTGACTAGCTCCCTTAAGATAGATGAGGTAAGATTACTTGCAAGTGCAGGTAATATAGATATTATTGGTATAACAGAGACCTGGTTCAACTTGAAAGATAGAGAAGTGCCTTCTGAATGCAACATAGAGTTATAAACTATTACACACTGATAGGGTCAACAGAAAGGGTGGTGGAGTGGCGATGTATGTCAGAGATAATTTAAATTGTTGTGTTAGACAAGATGTAAGATTAGAAACATCGGACACAGAATCTGGCTACAGTTTCTCGAAGATCGTGAAAAAAAAAAATTTTGTGTGATTTATAGGCCCCCAAACCTTGATAGGAAGTACACTAAGCTGCTATGGGACGAAATTCATAAGGCGTCTAGGTATAAAAATGTTGTGTTAATGGGAGATTTTAACCTTAGACCCGCCGGGTCACCATCTGGAGAAGACCCGGACCGGAAGTACCGGCAAATCTTTAATGAATGAATGAACTTTAGACAAATTGATTGGAACGATGTGACAGGAAATCTTGAGTCTAGTGACTTTCTTGATACGTTCAAGACTGCCTTTTTAAAACAGTTTGTGACAGAACCAACTAGAGGAAACAATCTGCTTGACTTGGTTCTTGCCAACAAAGAGTCACTAGTTAATAATCTTGAGGTTAATGATGAGCTTGGGGAAAATGATCACAAACCACTTAGTTTCAATACATCATGGAATTACCCAGATAATTGCAATCAAGTAGCTGTCCCAGATTTTCGCTTGGCCAACTTCATGGGTATGAGAAATTACCTGGGTGGGCTAAATTGGGATGACCTTACTGTGTGTCAGGTAGGTAGGGTTGGTTGCCAATATGACGTATTTCAGAGCATAGTGCTGGCTGTCCAGACAACTTTTGTCCTGAGTAGGGAAATTAGATCTAACAAAAATGATCCCAAATGGATAAACAATAGATTAAAACACCTAACTGGTCAAAAGAGAGGCATATATAGGCGTATCAAAAGAGGGGATGGGCAGTTAAGAAAATGTATTCAATTAAAGAGAGAAATAAAACAAAGGAATAAGAAAAGCAGAAAGTAATTATGAGGCTAAAGTCACAAGGGATTCGACTATAGGCCAATATCTAACTTACCATTGCTATCCAAAATCTTTGAGAAACTCGTGCACAGGAGACTGTATTCATTTATAACGGCTCAAAACATACTCAACCCCCGCCAATTTGGATTCAGGAAAAATAAAAGCACTAATGATGCAATCATCCACTAGGAATTTTTATTGACCTAAGAAAAGCTTTTGACACAGTAGACCACGACATCCTACTCCACAAACTTGATCATTACGGTATAAGAGGCCATGCGCTTGCTTATTTCAAATCTTACATTACTAATAGGTATCAGTATGTCACCATTAAAGACACAGCATCAACAACACGGCCACTTGATACTGGAGTTCCGCAGGGAAGTGTCCTTGGTCCCCTGCTCTTCCTCATATACATCAATGACCTTCCAAACGTATCTCAACACCTGAAACCCATTCTCTTTGCTGACGACACGACTTATGTCATCTCTCACCCTAATCTTGCCGCCCTCAACACCACTGTGAATGAGGAGCTGATCAAAATATCGACTTGGATGACAGCCAATAAACTTACGCTTAACACTGACAAAACCTACTATATTATGTTTGGTAGCAGAGCAGGAGATGCACAAATTAACATTAAGATTGACAACACTCTAATTACCAGAAATAATGGGGGCAAATTCCTAGGCTTATACCTTGACAACAACCTGAATTTCAGCACCCATATCCAGCATATAACCAAAAAAGTATCCAAAACGGTTGGGATCCTCTCCAAGATACGATACTACGTGCCGCAAAATGCCCTTCTCACACTATACCACTCACTTATTTATCCATACCTCACCTATGCTATTTGTGCTTGGGGATCAACTGCAGCAACACACCTAAAGCCAATAATAACCCAACAAAAAGCTGCAGTAAGAATAATCACTAAATCCCATCCCTGGCAACACACCCCCCCACTCTTCATAGATCTAAACTTATTCCCAGTTCAGTACATCCACACTTACTACTGTGCAATCTACATCTACAGGGCCTTAAACTCTAATATCAACCTTGACCTAAAACGCTTTCTTGATAGTTGTGACAGAACCCACAGGCATAACACCAGACACAAACATCTCTACGACATTCCCCGTGTCCGACTAAACCTTTACAAAAATTCAATGTATGTCAAAGGTCCTAAAATCTGGAATACCCTACCTGAGAACTCTAGAACTGCAGACACCTTCATCACCTTCAAAACTACTATTAGAAAACATCTTATCTCCCTGATACACCCCGTCAACTAACTACACGAATACCACCTGGTGGTTCACACTTACACTCACTCACTCATTTGACCATAAACAGAAATATTAATCTCAATCTTAAAATAATGAATCCTGTGATACTCCAATACTGAAACTATGTACTGTGCCAAAACAAAAGCATTCACATTGCTAAACTCACAAACTAGTATTTAGTCACTTAGCCATAATACCAACTTACCTCATAATTTGTAATATTTTACAATTAAGAATAAAACTAAGTCTGCCCGAAATGCCTAGCCATGCTAAGCGTTCTAGTGGTACACTCTGTAATCACTATTTTACTACATGTAAACCACACAATAACCATTGTAATCCTTATAGAGAATAAACTTTGAATTGAATTTGAATTGAATTGAATTGAAGACTAACCCAAAAGGGACAAGATAGGACCACTTAAGAGTAACTCTGGTCAGATCACTGACAGTGATAAGGAAATGCGTGAACTTTTCAATACCTACTTCCTCTCAGTTTCTACTCAGGAAGATACTAGCAAAATTTCAGAAATAAATTATGTGGAACAGGAGGATAAACTATGCACGATTAGGGTAACTAGTGATATGGTCCTCAGACAAATACAGAAACTAAAACCTAACAAATCCCCAGGCGTTGATGAATTGTTTGCAAGGGTGTTAAAGGAATGTAAAGAGGAACTTAGCATACCTTTGGCTAATCTTTTCAATATATCACTACAAACTGCCATAGTGCCAGACAAGTGGAAAATAGCAAATATAATACCTATTTACAAGGCAGGTGACAGGTCCTTAACTTCGAACTATAGACTAATAAGCCTTACCTCCGTAGTTGGTAAATTTATGGAATCAATAATTGCCGAAGCAATTCGAAGCCATCTTGAAAGGCATAAATTGATTAATGAATCTCAACACGGCTTTACAAAGGGGCGTTCCTGTCTTACGAATTTACTAACTTTTTTCACTAAGGTGTTTGAGGAGGTAGATCATGGTAATGAATATGATATTGTGTATATGGACTTCAGTAAGGCTTTCGATAGAGTTCCACAACAGAGGCTGTTGAGAAAACTTTAGGCACACGGAATAGGAGGAGAAATTTTTTCCTTGGTAGAGGCATGGCTGACAAATAAGCAGCAGAGAATTTGCATAAATGGGGACAAATCAGAATGTGGGTACATCACAAGCGGTGTTCCACAGGGATCGGTGTTGGGCCATTTGTTGTTCACAATCTACATAAACGACATAGATGAGGGAATAAATAGCGATATAAGCAAATTTGCTGATGGTGAGGACACTAAAGCACTCCAGAATGATTTGAATAGACTGATGCAATGGTCGGAGAAGTGGCAGATGCAGTTTAATGTAGACAAGGTTAGGTTAGGTAAGGTTCGTCAGGAAACAGGACAAATGTTTCCTGACGCGGGTCTTAGTAATGTAGACAAGTGCAAAGTTCTAAATGTTGGACAGGAAAATAACCACGCTACATATTAACTAAATAATGTAGATCTTAATATTACGGAGTGCGAAAAGGATTTGGGAGATTTGGTTAGTAGTAATCTGAAACCAAGACAATAGTGCATAAGTGTTCGCAGTAAAGCCAACAGAATCCTTGGCTTCATAGCAAGAAGTATAAATAATTGAAGTCCTCAGGTTGTTCTTGAGCTCTATATATCCTTGGTTAGGCCTCATTTAGACTATGCTGCTCAGTTCTGGTCACCGTATTACAGAATGGATATAAATGCTCTGGAAAACGTACAGAGGAGGATGACAAAGTTGATCCCATGTATCAGAAATCTTCCCTATGAGGATAGACTGGGGGCCCTGAATCTGCACTCTCTAGAAAGGCGTGGAATTAGGGGGGATATGATCGAGGTGTATAAATGGTAAACAGGAATTAATAAAGGTGATGTAAATAGCGTGCTAAAAATATCTAGCATAGACAGGACTCGCAGCAACGGTTTTAAATTGGAAAAATTCAGATTCAGGAAGGACGTAGGAAAGCACTGGTTTGGTAATAGAGTTGTGGATGAGTGGAACAAACTCCCGAGTACCGTCATAGAAGCTAAGACGTTGTGAAGTTTTAAAAATAGGTTGGATAAATACACGAGTGGGTGTGGGTGGGTGTGAGTTGGACCTGACTATAAGAGGCGCTGAGTTCTAAAGAGAAGATAACTTTTTAGAGGAAGTTACCAGGGAGTTAGAGATGCTGAAATTCTATTACAAAGAAAAGAAAGAGAAGTTTGGGTGGATTGCATCAACGTGACTATAAAGAAACATTTGATTCAAATACCACAACAGAGATGAGTCCAGAAACTGTTAAGACTAGCGACGTGCCAAATTATCGGTATCGATATCGGCCGAATTGGAGGGTGTCTGTATCGGGCTGAAATTACGTGCCGGTATCGGGAAATTTTTTTTGGTATGGCCCCATCGCTTAGTGCTTCAGTGGATCAGGGTGCACTATACGGAGAGAAGACAGAGAGAAATGCCTATGTGATGAGATACCATAATGGAAGAGTAACTAGAGAGGTCCCGCAATGATCGCTCAACACAGTTACTGTTCTAAATGTCAAGAACCTACCAGAAGGGATGGAGTCTTAGGTGTGGTTGTTGCTGATAATGTAAAACTAACGAGAAGAGTCAAGGCGAGACAAGATGGAGATAAACACCTCAAAAGGCACTGCAGCTGTGGTCCAGCAACTTGCTTCTGGAAGTCAATCTAAGCTAATGCAAGGTCATGCGGATTAGAGAAAGTGAAAGCAGACCGGACAGAGTACAGCATAGACAGAGAGAGACGCTGCAAATATCGGTGGATGAAAAAGACCTGGGGGGTAGATATAACACCAAGCATATCTCCAGAATTGCACCCAAACTGAGCAAAATCAGCAGCATATGCAAGATTAGCAACAATTTTTCGGTAACTATAAACACGACATATCTTTGGCGACTCGTCGAGTACGCAGCCCCAGCATGGAACTCGCTCCTTGTAAAGCGCGTGCAAAAGCTCGAGAAGTTCCGAAGGTTTGCACCCAGATTAATAAAGAACAAAAAGGCACAATATCGTGACTGTAACAATACAGAAATAACCAGATTAGTACTGGAACTTGGAGAGGATGGGAGAAGTGATCCTGACAACCTTAGTGGAAAGATAGACTAAGAAAGATATAATCAAGACACAATCTTAATTGATAAGGCAGAGAAGGACAGACTGAATTAAGAGGACCAGGATCAAGGGGACACAGGTGGAAGCTGAAGACACAGATGAGCCATAGTTTCAAGGTGGTTGCAAAGTGGACTTGGATAAGGCAGTGGTGGAGACAGTACACAGCTTCAAGAGTAGATAGGATAAGTCACAAGAAACCAAAAGTCAGTGATACTGATTAATATGGTATAGGTGGTGAGCCGAGTTTTGGCCCCCACAAATATTCGGCGAATACAGTTTGGTGTGTTTGTGTGTGTTTCTCTCTCTCTCTCTCTCTCTCTCTCTCTCTCTCTCTCTCTCTCTCTCTCTCTCTCTCTCTCTCTCTCTCTCTCTCTCTCTCTCCCCCTCCCTCCCTCCCTCCCTCCCTCCCTCCCTCCCTCCTCTCCCTCCCCTCCCTCCTCTCCCTCTCCCTCACTCCCTCTCCCTCACTCACACACTCCAAGTCATCAAGTCAAGTGGAGATACTTGACAAGTTATTTACTGCTGGGAATTTGAGTAAATGATGCAAGTTTTCCTCATAATTAGTCTCTCAAAAGCACTATATTACACCATCACTAAGTAATATTATAACCAATAGTAACTGTACAGTAACAACAACCATAGAACTGACTGGGAAAAAATAAACCAAGAGCTATCAGACATACCCTGGGAATCAGACATGAACACCCTAAATCCCCACCAGTGCCTAGAGAAGCTGAATACAGAAGCATACAAGGTATGTATTAACACGTACCACTGAGGAAACCCAGAGGAAGATCAGATATAGAGAGAGAGCGTAGGAGATGGTACAGAAGAAGAAAACGGGTTACTGAACTGCTTAAAAACACAAATATGCTACAACAGAGGAAATATAGACTTAGCAGAGAGATTACTGAATTAGAGCAAAAACTTAGGCTGTCATACCTGACAGAAGAAGTACAAAGGGAACAAAGGGCCATACAGGATATTGTAAGAAACCCAAAATATTTCTATTCCTACGCAAAATCCAAGCTAAGAACTTCTTGTAGAATTGGACCACTACTGAGAGGAGACTCGTATACTGACGATGAACAGCAAATGAGTGAAATCCTAAAAGAACAGTATGAGTCGGTGTTCAGCAACCCACTAAATGACAGCAAGGTAGAAAATGCAGAAATATTTTTCACTCCAGCAGAAGGCCGCACAGACCAACTAACTGACATTAGTACAAATCCCATAGATTTCGAAAAAGAAATGGACAACATGCCCACTCACTCAGCACCTGGACCAGATTCATGGAATGCTCTGTTTATAAAGAAGTGCGAAGTACCACTAGCACGAGCACTCAGTATTCTTTGGAGAAAGAGCTTAGATCTAGGTGAAATACCGGAGGCCTTAAAGAGTGCAGACATAGCTCCTTTACACAAGGCAGGTAGTAGAGCACTTGCTAAAAATTACAGACCAGTAGCCCTAACCTCTCATCATAAAAATCTTCGAAAGTGTGACGAGACGGCAGATTACAAATTTCATGGACCAGCACAACCAACATAACCCGAATCAGCATGGTTTTAGAGCAGGACGATCATGCCTGTCACAGCTGCTGAACCATTATGACAGAATTACGGAGGCACTGGAAGACGACCAAAACGCAGATGTGATTTACACAGATTTTTGCAAAGGTGTTTGACAAATGCGATCATGGAGTGATAGCGCACAAAATGAAGGCCATGGGCATTACGGGGAAGGTAGGCAGATGGATTTTCGGTTTCCTAACACACAGAACACAAAAAGTAGTAGTGAACAGGGCAAGATCCAGCATCAGCGAGGTTAAAAGCTCAGTGTCCCAAGGCACAGTCCTGGCACCTCTGCTGTTCCTCATCATCATAGCAGACAGACAAAAACACCCGGCACACTTTTGTATCATCATTTGCAGATGACACTAAAATAAGCATGAAAGTCAGTACGGTAGAGGACACTGAAAAAGTACAGGAAGACATAAACAGGGTTTTCCAGTGGGCAGTGGAGAACAACATGACGTTCAATGGTGATAAGTTCCAGCTGCTTAGGTATGGAAAGAATGAAGAACTCAAAAGGAGCACTATATACATAACTCAAGAGGGTCACCAAACTGAACGTAAGGAACACGTTAAAGATCTGGGAATAATTATGTCAGCGGACCTTTCTTTTAAGGAACATAAGACAAAGATCACGACAGCCAGGAAGATGACGGGGTGGGTATTGAGAACTTTCAAAACAAGGGAAATAATGCCGATGGTGATACTCTTCAAATCGCTAGTGCTCCCTCACCTAGAATATTGCTCAGTGCTGACGGCCCCGTTCAGGGCAGGAGAAATATCGGAGCTGGAACAAATACAGAGATCGTTTACGGCTCACACTGAGCCAGTAGCACCTAAACTACTGGGAACGCCTGCAAGTCTTGAACATGTACTCATTGGAGTGGAGGAGAGAGAGGTACATGATAATATATACCTGGAAGGTACTCGAGGGCTTGGTCCCAAATCTGCACACTGCCATAACAACATACTGGAGTGAGAGATATGGGAGGAAGTGTAAAATAAACCCGATGAGGAGCAGGGGCGCGGTGGGGACAAAAAGGGAACACTGTATCAACATCTGGGGTCCCAGACTGTTCAATATCTTACCAGAAGATATCAGAAACACTGCTGGAACCAGTGTAGAAGCCTTCAAGAGGAAACTGGACAAGTATCTTCATCAGGTTGAACATTAAAATGGTATAAAATACCGACAGGTTGTTAGGTAAGACACATATGCAACAGTTAGGTATCTTTATTTCGAAACGTTTCGCCTACACAGTAGGCTTCTTCAGTCGAGTACAGAAAAGTTGATAGAAGCAGAAGAGACTTGAAGACGATGTAATCAGTCCATCACCCTTAAAGGTTTGAGGTGGTCAGTCCCTCAGTCTGGAGAAGAGTATTGTTCCATAGTCTGAAACAATATTGTTTCAGACTATGGAACAAGTCCCACTCAAATCCAACCCCTCCCACTCATGTACCTATCCAACCTAAATTTAAAACTACCCAAAGTCCTAGCCTCAATCACCCAACTGTTCCACTCATCAACTACCCTATTTCCAAACCAATACTTTCCTATGTCCTTTCTAAATCTAAACTTATCTAATTTAAATCCATTACTGCGGGTTCTCTCTTGGAGAGATATCCTCAAGACCTTATTAATATCCCCTTTATTAATACCTATTGGTTTAGAAAGACACGTAACAAACACTATAACATATTTATTAGAAAACGTTTCGGTCCTGGGACCTCTTCTTCAGACTGAGGGACTGACCACCTCAAAACTTCAATGGTGATGGACTGATTACATCGTCTTCAAGTATCTTCTGCTTCTATCAACTTTTCTGTACTCGACTGAAGAAGTCTACTGTGTAGGCGAAACGTTTCGAAATAAAGATACCTAACTGTTGCATATGTGTCTTACCTAACAACACATCTTCACCAGGTGCCAGATCAACGAGGCTGTGATGGATATGTGGGGCAGCGGGCCTCCAGCAGCAACAGCCAGGTTGACCAGGCAAGCACCAGACGAGCCTGGCCCATGGCTGGGCTAAGTAAAAAACTCGAAACTCTTCAAAGGTATATCAAAGGTACAGCCAAGTAGCCACCGCCTCCGCCACCTGGATCACCACCATCACAATAACACCGCCATCACCATCACCATCGTCGTCGTCATCACCACCATCACCATCGTCGTCGTCATCACCACCATCACCATCGTCGTCGTCATCACCACCATCACCATCGTCGTCGTCATCACCACCATCACCATCACCATCGTCATCACCACCATCACCATCGTCGTCGTCATCACCACCATCACCATCGTCGTCATCACCACCATCACCATCGTCGTCGTCATCACCACCATCACCATCGTCGTCGTCATCACCATCACCATCGTCGTCGTCATCACCACCATCACCATCGTCGTCGTCATCACCACCATCACCATCGTCGTCGTCATCACCACCATCACCATCGTCGTCGTCATCACCACCATCACCATCACCATCGTCGTCATCACCACCATCACCATCGTCGTCATCACCACCATCACCATCGTCGTCGTCATCACCACCATCACCATCGTCGTCGTCATCACCACCATCACCATCGTCGTCGTCATCACCACCATCACCATCGTCGTCGTCATCACCACCATCACCATCGTCGTCATCACCACCATCACCATCGTCGTCGTCATCACCACCATCACCATCGTCGTCGTCACCACCATCGTCGTCGTCATCACCATCACCATCGTCGTCGTCATCACCACCATCACCATCGTCGTCATCACCATCACCATCGTCGTCATCACCATCACCATCGTCGTCATCACCATCACCATCGTCGTCATCACCACCATCACCATCGTCGTCGTCATCACCATCACCAAGCTAATGGTGCACTTGTAAATCTGGAGATTGTACGCATAACTCTGACTGCCTCCTGCTACTAAATAATAATAATAATAATAATAATAATAATAATAATCATGCGAGTCTTATATATTCTCAATCATAAAAAAAGTGTTTTAAATTGTTGAAGATAATTATCAACTTGTTGAACACTGCTGTTGTGACTTCACTATTTTTATCATTTTTGTCATCATATGTGAAAGTTTGGTCTCCATCCAACCCGAGACATACTGCATGTGGCTTGTGCGGCGCTGTGTCACCCTTCTAGGTTTACCGCTTCTTTTTTATTATAATAATGTGGCTTTTGCCTGGAATTTTATATATGATTTCATTGATGGCTTTTCTCTCCCTTTCTTTCCCATTCTCTCTCTCTCTCTCTCTCTCTCTCTCTCTCTCTCTCTCTCTCTCTCTCTCTCTCTCTCTCTCTCTCTCTCTCTCTCTCTCTCTCTCTCTCTCTCTCTCTCTTTGACTCTAATACATTCAGTTTTAGCTTATTTTTATATTTGTAGTTACATTTATTTTACGCTCCCAGGATAAAGGTTTTAACTCACAGGTGGAAGAGTGTTGGCTTTGTTGTGAGGACTCTTATTGTGCCTGGTTACCAAGAGTTCTTTGTACTCACTGCAGAGCTCCATTCGATTTTTGCTGCTCTTGTCTTGATACCTGGCTTAGTTCTCTGTGTACTTTGATTCTCAGTGTCCTCTGCCTGCCCAGTTCTCTGTGTACTTTGATTCTCAGTGTCCTCTGCCTGCCCAGTTCTCTGTGTACTTTGATTCTCAGTGTCCTCTGCCTGCCCAGTTCTCTGTGTACTTTGATTCTCAGTGTCCTCTGTCTGCCCAGTTCTCTGTGTACTTTGATTCTCAGTGTCCTCTGCCTGCCCAGTTCTCTGTGTACTTTGATTCTCAGTGTCCTCTGCCTGCCCAGTTCTCTGTGTACTTTAATTCTCAGTGTCCTCTGCCTGCCCAGTTCTCTGTGTACTTTGATTCTCAGTGTCCTCTGTCTGCCCAGTTCTCTGTGTACTTTGATTCTCAGTGTCCTCTGTCTGTCCAGTTCTCTGTGTACTTTGATTCTCAGTGTCCTCTGCCTGCCCAGTTCTCTGTGTACCCAGTGTCCTCTGTCTGTCCAGTTCTCTGTGTACTTTGATTCTCAGTGTCCTCTGCCTGCCCTGTTCTCTGTGTACTTTGATTCTCAGTGTCCTCTGTCTGTCCAGTTCTCTGTGTACTTTGATTCTCAGTGTCCTCTGCCTGCCCAGTTCTCTGTGTACTTTGATTCTCAGTGTCCTCTGCCTGCCCAGTTCTCTGTGTACTTTGATTCTCAGTGTCCTCTGTCTGCCCAGTTCTCTGTGTACTTTGATTCTCAGTGTCCTCTGCCTGCCCAGTTCTCTGTGTACTTTGATTCTCAGTGTCCTCTGCCTGCCCTGTTCTCTGTGTACTTTGATTCTCAGTGTCCTCTGCCTGCCCTGTTCTCTGTGTACTTTGATTCTCAGTGTCCTCTGCCTGCCCTGTTCTCTGTGTACTTTGATTCTCAGTGTCCTCTGCCTGCCCTGTTCTCTGTGTACTTTGATTCTCAGTGTCCTCTGCCTGCCCAGTTCTCTGTGTACTTTGATTCTCAGTGTCCTCTGTCTGCCCAGTTCTCTGTGTACTTTGATTCTCAGTGTCCTCTGCCTGCCCTGTTCTCTGTGTACTTTGATTCTCAGTGTCCTCTGCCTGCCCTGTTCTCTGTGTACTTTGATTCTCAGTGTCCTCTGCCTGCCCTGTTCTCTGTGTACTTTGATTCTCAGTGTCCTCTGCCTGCCCTGTTCTCTGTGTACTTTGATTCTCAGTGTCCTCTGCCTGCCCAGTTATCTGTGTACTTTGATTCTCAGTGTCCTCTGCCTGCCCAGTTCTCTGTGTACTTTGATTCTCAGTGTCCTCTGTCTGCCCAGTTCTCTGTGTACTTTGATTCTCAGTGTCCTCTGCCTGCCCTGGCCCAGCATGTTTGTCTTCACTGAGGTACGTAAGATCCAGGAGTTTGTTTGGCAGGTCTCCACACACTGCTCAAGCATATGGAGTTTTGTTGGTACCTGGACCATGCTGGTGTCCCTGAAAATGTATGGACAGATGCAGAGGCGAAGCTTGCTGTAGCGAGCCGATTCTACAGTGTTGGTAAGTAAGACACGTGTACAACAGTTAGCTATCTTTATTCCGAAATGTTTCGCCTACACAGTAGGCTTCTTCAGTCGAGTACAGAAGAGTGAGCAGAAGCATAAGAGTTTTAATTCATGGAGCAAAACTCTTCTGCAGGCTGAGGGACTGACCACTTCTAAACTACGTCTTCAAGGGTGATTGGCTGATTACACCAACTTCACATCTCTACTTCTGTTAACTCCTCTGTACTCGACTGAAGAAGCCTACTGTGTAAGCGAAACGTCTCGGAATAAATATACCTAACTGTGGTACATGAACGGTATATCATACCTAACTGTTGTAAATGTATCTTAATTATCAACCTGTCAACAGTGACTTCATGGGCCACATGCACAGATATATCCTTGGTAATTGGTGGTCCCTGCAGACTGGGAACAAGTTAGACAGGGTTCAGCAGGACCTGGGTGTTTGGCTGTCTCTCAACAACAGTTGTCACACACACACACCTTACACATAGCCACCTGCTCATAGGTGCTCCTGTCTCCCTGTGTAGCTTGTGATGTGCTGCTGACTGTGACACATTTTTGTAAGTTTGTCCTTGACTTATGCCTTTTCACTATCGTCATATTGTTTTTTATATAAATACCGAGATGCCTGTAGGGGATTCAGGGACCTTTTAGGAGAGTCTTTTAACATTAATAATTTAATGTAGTTTTTAAATTGATGCTGGCTATTTTAACTTGGTATGATAGTGTTTGTGCTGAGTGCTTTTGTCCAAGCAAATACGATTTTTATGATCGTATATATATATATATATATATATATATATATATATATATATATATATATATATATATATATATATATATATATATATATATACACACACACAAACACTGGTCTCTGGCTGAAGGAGATCAGGGGATGAGATGAAAAGCTGTAAGCCTTCTCCCTGAAAGCTGGCTGCCTTGGATCAAAGTCTAGCGCAAGCTGGACGCCAAGGTATTGGTCCAGTGTGGTGAGAATGGTATAGCACTGCGTACCTTGTTCCAAGGTTCGTAGGTTCGAATCTCCTTCAGCCAGAGATCAGTGTTTGTGTATATTTCCCCTGCTCTTTTGAAATATATATATATATATATATATATATATATATATATATATATATATATATATATATATATATATATATATATATATATATATATATATATATAGGTGTGAGTGACGTACACGGTCAGTGTTCCATCAATATCACAAATACTCATATTTAAGATATATGTGCCGAGGTTACTGGCATCTTGTTGACCACACAACCATCCTATGGATGTTTTATTTTTATCTTGCTGGGAAAGTCTGCAACATTTGAGAAGCAGACGAGTAAGACACATGTGCGACACTTGCTTATGTTCTCGAAACGTTTCGACCGCTCTGAGGGGCTGCTCAGTTCTTATGTGATATAAATGATTTAGAAAATAGACAAGCTGAAGAATAAGAAACATGTGGAACATCTGGGAATTTTGATCAATAAATATTCCCAAGTGTTGCATAAGTCTCAATCTGAATGTTATTTCTTAATTCAGTTAGCGAGCCGCGCCTCTTGCGACGCCATCTTGCTGACAGCCTGCAGAGAACACCAGATGTTTCGCCAGTAAAGAGAGCCAGGTGTTGCACACGTCTTGCTCAAGATTGCTTCCTGCAACACTGTTATCGTAACCTTTCCTTCCTCTGCTCCAACCTTAAAGTTTTTTCATATATTTTTTTCAGATTTAGACAGTGTTCTTTTTGTTTATATAAGGTAATATGTTTATATACGGTAATGTATATATATATAGGATAATGTGTGTTTATATAGGGTAATATTTGAGGTAATGTGTTTATATATACGGTAATGTTTATAAGGTAATGTATTTATATAATATAATGCTTATGAGGTAATGTTTATATATTGTAATGTGTTTATATAGGTTATTATTTATGAGGTAATGTATTTATATACTGTAATATTTATAAGGTAATGTTTATATAGGGTAATGTAAGTTTATATAAGGTAATATGTGTGTGTATATAGGGTAATATGTGTTCATATAAGGTGATGTAAGTAACTGCATTGGCCGAGACTCGAACCCTCGAGCTTTAACACGCGACCCTGGTAGCCTGTTAAAATTCGAGACGCCCTAATCCACTGAAACATCAGTGTCACATACAACAGGCACCTAGCAGCACTAGACGTCACCCCTGTTGCGGACACGTACGTGGGTGTGGCAGTGTAACGACTAATTTCATTCTTCTCTCGTTTGGAATACCACTTACACAAGCAGTTTAAATATTAATACATCCAAGCACCGGCCGAGACTCGAACCCTCGAGGTTTAACACGCCACCCTGGTACCTACCAGGGTGGCGTGTTAAAGCTCGAAGTATTGACTTGTAGCTGCGGTATTGCTTGTAGCCACAGTATTTCTTGTAGCCACGGTATTGACTTGTAGCCACGGTATTGACTTGTAGCCACGGTATTGACTTGTAGCCACGGTATTGCTTGTAGCCACAGTATTTCTTGTAGGCACGGTATTGACTTGTAGCCACGGTATTGCTTGTAGTCACAGTATTTCTTGTAGGCACGGTATTGACTTGTAGCTGTGGTATTGCTTGTAGCCACAGTATTTCTTGTAGGCACGGTATTGACTTGTAGCCACGGTATTGACTTGTAGCCACGGTATTGACTTGTAGCCACGGTATTGACTTGTAGCCACAGTATTTCTTGTAGCCACGGTATTGACTTGTAGCCACGGTATTGCTTGTAGCCACAGTATTTCTTGTAGGCACGGTATTGACTTGTAGCCACGGTATTGACTTGTAGCCACGGTATTGCTTGTAGCCACAGTATTTCTTGTAGGCACGGTATTGACTTGTAGCCACGGTATTGACTTGTAGCCACAGTATTTCTTGTAGGCACGGTATTGACTTGTAGCCACGGTATTGACTTGTAGCCACGGTATTGACTTGTAGCCACGGTATTGACTTGTAGCCACGGTATTGACTTGTAGCCACAGTATTTCTTGTAGCCACGGTATTGACTTGTAGCCACGGTATTTCTTGTAGGCACGGTATTGACTTGTAGCCACGGTATTGCTTGTAGCCACAGTATTTCTTGTAGGCACGGTATTGACTTGTAGCCACGGTATTGACTTGTAGCCACAGTATTTCTTGTAGGCACGGTATTGACTTGTAGCCGCGGTATTGCTTGTAGCCACAGTATTTCTTGTAGGCACGGTATTGACTTGTAGGCACGGTATTATGACTCACCATATATGTACTAATAATAGTGTTTTCTTGACAGGTAAGTGTGATGGAGTCGTGTCTGGCTGCTGTGTTGGTAGAGGTGAGTCGCAACATGATGCTCGCTACTGTTTGTTGACGGAGTGATGGGGGGGAGGGGGGAATAATTGTTTCTTGTGACTTGATAAAGCCAGGTAGATCTGCTTGAGACTTGATAAAACCAGGTAGATCGGCTTGGGACTTGATAAAGCTAGGTAGATCTGCTTGTGACTTGATAAAGCTAGGTAGATCTGCTTGAGACTTGATAAAGCCAGGTAGATCGGCTTGGGACTTGATAAAGCTAGGTAGATCTGCTTGTGACTTGATAAAGCCAGGTAGATCGGCTTGGGACTTGATAAAGCCAGGTAGATCTGCTTGGGACTTGATAAAGCTAGGTAGATCTGCTTGAGACTTGATAAAACCAGGTAGATCTGCTTGAGACTTGATAAAGCCAGGTAGATCTGTTTGTGACTTGATAAAGCCAGGTAGATCTGTTTGTGACTTGATAAAGCTAGGTAGATCTGCTTGAGACTTGATAAAACCAGGTAGATCTGCTTGTGACTTGATAAAGCCAGGTAGATCTGTTTGTGACTTGATAAAGCCAGGTAGATCTGCTTGTGACTTGATAAAGTCAGGTAGATCTGTTTGTGACTTGATAAAGCCAGGTAGATCTGTTTGTGACTTGATAAAGCCAGGTAGATCTGCTTGTGACTTGATAAAGCCAGGTAGATCTGCTTGTGACTTGATAAAGCCAGGTAGATCTGCTTGTGACTTGATAAAGCCAGGTAGATCTGCTTGTGACTTGATAAAGCCAGGTAGATCTGCTTGTGACTTGATAAAGCCAGGTAGATCTGCTTGTGACTTGATAAAACCAGGTAGATCTGTTTGTGACTTGATAAAGCCAGGTAGATCTGCTTGGGACTTGATAAAGCCAGGTAGATCTGCTTGGGACTTGATAAAGCCAGGTAGATCTGCTTGGGACTTGATAAAACCAGGTAGATCTGCTTGGGACTTGATAAAGCCAGGTAGATCTGCTTGGGACTTGATAAAGCCAGGTAGATCTGCTTGTGACTTGATAAAGCCAGGTAGATCTGCTTGTGACTTGATAAAGCCAGGTAGATCTGCTTGGGACTTGATAAAACCAGGTAGATCTGCTTGGGACTTGATAAAGCCAGGTAGATCTGCTTGGGACTTGATAAAGCCAGGTAGATCTGCTTGCGACTTGATAAAGCTAGGTAGATCTGCTTGTGACTTGATAAAGCTACGTAGATCTGCTTGTGACTTGATAAAGCCAGGTAGATCTGCTTGTAACTTGATAAAGCCAGGTAGATCTGCTTGTGACTTGATAAAGCTAGGTAGATCTGCTTGGGACTTGATAAAGCCAGGTAGATATGCTTGGGACTTGATAAAACCAGGTAGATCTGCTTGGGACTTGATAAAGCTACGTAGATCTGCTTGGGACTTGATAAATCCAGGTAGATCTGCTTGTGACTTGATAAAGCCAGGTAGATCTATTTGTGACTTGATAAAGCTAGGTAGATCTATTTGTGACTTGATAAAGCTAGGTAGATCTGCTTGTGACTTGATAAAGCCAGGTAGATCTGTTTGTGACTTGATAAAGCTAGGTAGATTTGCTTGTGACTTGATAAAGCTAGGTAGATCTGTTTGTGACTTAATAAAGCCAGGTAGATCTGCTTGTGACTTGATAAAGCTAGGTAGATCTGCTTGTGACTTGATAAAGCCAGGTAGATCTGTTTGGGATAAAACCAGGTAGATCTGCTTGGGACTTGATAAAGCCAGTTAGATCGGCTTGGGACTTGATAAAGCCAGGTAGATCTTCTTGGGACTTGATAAAGCCAGGTAGATCTTCTTGGGACTTGATAAAGCCAGGTAGATCTGTTTGGGACTTGATAAAGCCAGTTATATCGGCTTGGGGCGTGATAAAGTCAGATAGATCGGCTTGGGACTTGATAAACCCAGTTATATCGGCTTGGGACTTGATGAAGCCAGCTAGATCGGCTTGGGACTTGATAAAGTCAGTTAGATCGGCTTGGGATTTAATAAAGCCAGGTAGATCTGCTTGGGACTTGATAAAGCCAGGTAGGTCTGCTTGGGACTTGATAAAGCCGGTTAGATCTGCTTGGGACTTGATAAAGCCAGGTAGGTCTGCTTGGGACTTGATAAAGCCGGTTAGATCTGCTTGGGACTTGATAAAGCCGGTTAGATCTTGACAAAAGTGCAACATATTCACGGAGATGGGGCTTGTTATGCCCATCTCCGTGAATATGTTGGCATTACTGGTTTCTGATCTCTTCAACCCTGTCATACCTACTCATGAAAGAGTGGAGTTGGCCTCCGCCACCTCCACAGCCAGTTCATCAAACTTCCCTAAAGCTAAGAAAGTACTTCCAAACATCCCAGTGGATCATTGGTGCTTTTAGTTTTTACCTGTGTGTGTGTGTGTGTGTGTGTGTGTGTGTGTGTGTGTGTGTGTGTGTGTGTGTGTGTGTGTGTGTGTGTGTGTGTGTGCGTGTGTGTGTGCGTGTGTGTGTGCGTGTGTGTGTGTACTCACCTAGTTGTACTCACCTAGTTGAGGTTGCGGGGGTCGAGTCCGAGCTCCTGGCCCCGCCTCTTCACTGATCGCTACTAGGTCACTCTCCCTGAGCCGTGAGCTTTATCATACCTCTGCTTAAAGCTATGTATGGATCCTGCCTCCACTACATCGCTTCCCAAACTATTCCACTCACTGACTACTCTGTGGCTGAAGAAATACTTCCTAACATCCCTGTGATTCATCTGTGTCTTCAACTTCCAACTGTGTCCCCTTGTTACTGTGTCCAATCTCTGGAACATCCTGTCTTTGTCCACCTCGTCAATTCCTCTCAGTATTTTGTATGTCGTTATCATGTCCCCCCTATCTCTCCTGTCCTCCAGTGTCGTCAGGTTGATTTCCCTTAACCTCTCCTCGTAGGACATACCTCTTAGCTCTGGGACTAGTCTTGTTGCAAACCTTTGCACTTTCTCTAGTTTCTTCACGTGCTTGGCTAGGTGTGGGTTCCAAACTGGTGCCGCATACTCCAATATGGGCCTAACGTACACGGTGTACAGGGTCCTGAATGATTCCTTATTAAGATGTCGGAATGCTGTTCTGAGGTTTGCTAGGCGCCCATATGCTGCAGCAGTTATTTGGTTGATGTGCGCTTCAGGAGATGTGCCTGGTGTTATACTCACCCCAAGATCTTTTTCCTTGAGTGAGGTTTGTAGTCTCTGACCCCCTAGACTGTACTCCGTCTGCGGTCTTCTTTGCCCTTCCCCAATCTTCATGACTTTGCACTTGGTGGGATTGAACTCCAGGAGCCAATTGCTGGACCAGGTCTGCAGCCTGTCCAGATCCCTTTGTAGTTCTGCCTGGTCTTCGATCGAATGAATTCTTCTCATCAACTTCACGTCATCTGCAAACAGGGACACCTCAGAGTCTATTCCTTCCGTCATGTCGTTCACAAATACCAGAAACAGACTGGTCCTAGGACTGACCCCTGCGGGACCCCGCTGGTCACAGGTGCCCACTCTGACACCTCGCCACGTACCATGACTCTCTGCTGTCTTCCAGACAAGTATTCCCTGATCAATTGTAGTGCCTTCCCTGTTATCCCTGCTTGGTCCTCCAGTTTTTGCACCAATCTCTTGTGTGGAACTGTGTCAAACGCCTTCTTGCAGTCCAAGAAAATGCAATCCACCCACCCCTCTCTCTCTTGTCTTACTGCTGTCACCATGTCATAGAACTCCAGTAGGTTTGTGACACAGGATTTCCCGTCCCTGAAACCATGTTGGCTGCTGTTGATGAGATCGTTCCTTTCTAGGTGTTCCACCACTCTTCTCCTGATAATCTTCTCCATGATTTTGCATACTATACATGTCAGTGACACTGGTCTGTAGTTTAATGCTTCATGTCTGTCTCCTTTTTTAAAGATTGGGACTACATTTGCTG
>NC_091333.1:19970339-20015339 GCF_038502225.1 Cherax quadricarinatus | reverse complement strand
CACTGTTACCTTCACTGTCACAAGTGTAACCCACTGTTACCTTCACTGTCACAAGTGTAACCCACTGTTACCTTCACTGTCACAAGTGTAACGCACTGTTACCTTCACTGTCACAAGTGTAACCCACTGTTACCTTCACTGTCACAAGTGTAACTCACTGTTACCTTCACTGTCACTAGTGTAACCCACTGTTACCTTCACTGTCACAAGTGTAACCCACTGTTACCTTCACTGTCACAAGTGTAACCCACTGTTACCTTCACTGTCACAAGTGTAACCCACTGTTACCTTCACTGTCACAAGTGTAACCCACTGTTACCTTCACTGTCACAAGTGTAACCCACTGTTACCTTCACTGTCACTAGTGTAACCCACTGTTACCTTCACTGTCACAAGTGTAACCCACTGTTACCTTCACTGTCACAAGTGTAACTCACTGTTACCTTCACTGTCACTAGTGTAACCCACTGTTACCTTCACTGTCACAAGTGTAACCCACTGTTACCTTCACTGTCACAAGTGTAACCCACTGTTACCTTCACTGTCACTAGTGTAACCCACTGTTACCTTCACTGTCACAAGTGTAACCCACTGTTACCTTCACTGTCACAAGTGTAACTCACTGTTACCTTCACTGTCACAAGTGTAACCCACTGTTACCTTCACTGTCACAAGTGTAACCCACTGTTACCTTCACTGTCACAAGTGTAACCCACTGTTACCTTCACTGTCACAAGTGTAACCCACTGTTACCTTCACTGTCACAAGTGTAACCCACTGTTACCTTCACTGTCACAAGTGTAACCCACTGTTACCTTCACTGTCACAAGTGTAACCCACTGTTACCTTCACTGTCACTAGTGTAACTCACTGTTACCTTCACTGTCACTAGTGTAAGCCACTGTTACCTTCACTGTCACAAGTGTAACCCACTGTTACCTTCACTGTCACAAGTGTAACCCACTGTTACCTTCAATGTCACAAGTGTAACCCACTGTTACCTTCACTGTCACAAGTGTAACCCACTGTTACCTTCACTGTCACAAGTGTAACCCACTGTTACCTTCACTGTCACAAGTGTAACCCACTGTTACCTTCACTGTCACAAGTGTAACCCACTGTTACCTTCACTGTCACAAGTGTAACCCACTGTTACCTTCACTGTCACAAGTGTAACCCACTGTTACCTTCACTGTCACAAGTGTAACCCACTGTTACCTTCACTGTCACAAGTGTAACTCACTGTTACCTTCACTGTCACTAGTGTAACCCACTGTTACCTTCACTGTCACAAGTGTAACCCACTGTTACCTTCACTGTCACAAGTGTAACCCACTGTTACCTTCACTGTCACAAGTGTAACCCACTGTTACCTTCACTGTCACAAGTGTAACCCACTGTTACCTTCACTGTCACAAGTGTAACCCACTGTTACCTTCACTGTCACTAGTGTAACCCACTGTTACCTTCACTGTCACAAGTGTAACCCACTGTTACCTTCACTGTCACAAGTGTAACCCACTGTTACCTTCACTGTCACAAGTGTAACCCACTGTTACCTTCACTGTCACTAGTGTAACCCACTGTTACCTTCACTGTCACAAGTGTAACCCACTGTTACCTTCACTGTCACTAGTGTAACCCACTGTTACCTTCACTGTCACAAGTGTAACCCACTGTTACCTTCACTGTCACAAGTGTAACCCACTGTTACCTTCACTGTCACAAGTGTAACCCACTGTTACCTTCACTGTCACAAGTGTAACCCACTGTTACCTTCACTGTCACAAGTGTAACCCACTGTTACCTTCACTGTCACTAGTGTAACCCACTGTTACCTTCACTGTCACAAGTGTAACCCACTGTTACCTTCACTGTCACAAGTGTAACTAACTGTCCTAGACAAAGGCAGCAGGTGTAGTAGTGAAATTAAGAGATAATCAGTCCCTCAGCCTGGAGACAAGTTCAGCTCTGTGGAGCTGAACTTGTCTCCAGGCTGAGGGACTGACCACCTGACTTATTACATATTCGTTTCACTACTGCTACACCTGCTGCCTCTGTATTCGACTGAAGAAGCCTACTGTGTAGGCGAAACGTTTCAACAGTAAAGATACCTAACTGCTATATATGTGTCTTAATTCTCAACATAAAGACCCGGGTGGACAGTAGTAAAGACCCAGGTGGAAAGTAGTAAAGACCCAGGTGGACAGTAGTAAAGACCCAGGTGGACAGTAGTAAAGACCCGGGTGGACAGTAGTAAAGACCCGGGTGGACAGTAGTAAAGACCCGGGTGGACAGTAGTAAAGACCGGGGTGGACAGTAGTAAAGACCCAGGTGGACAGTAGTAAAGACCCGGGTGGACAGTAGTAAAGACCCAGGTGGACAGTAGTAAAGACCCGGGTGGACAGTAGTAAAGACCCGGGTGGACAGTAGTAAAGACCCGGGTGGACAGTAGTAAAGACCCGGGTGGACAGTAGTAAAGACCCGGGTGGACAGTAGTAAAGACCCGGGTGGACAGTAGTATACATAGCGGGCATGTAAGCCCATAGTTTGGTGCAGTACAAGTAGACTTAACTGAAGGGCAGTGGTGATGGTAATAGGGCAGATTTTTTAGCTAGTGGGCTTGTGTTTGAGAAGGACCTGCCTAGTATGGGCCAATAGTCCTGCTGCAGTGTTCATCCTTTGTGTCCTAAAGTGGAGATAAATGGTATAAAATACCGACACGATGGTAAAAGAAACATAAAAGTATAATGACAACGTTTCGCCCACATAGTGGGCTCTATCAAGTCACAAACAGATCTGCCTGGCTCTGTCAAGTCACAAACAGATCTACCTGGCTCTATCAAATCACAAACAGATCTGCCTGGCTTTATCAAGTCACAAACAGATCTACCTGGCTCTGTCAAGTCACAAACAGATCTACCTGGCTCTATCAAGTCACAAACAGATCTACCTGGCTCTATCAAGTCACAAACAGATCTACCTGGCTCTATCAAGTCACAAACAGATCTACCTGGCTTTATCAAGTCACAAATAGATCTACCTGGCTCTGTCAAGTCACAAACAGATCTACCTGGCTCTATCAAGTCACAAACAGATCTACCTGGCTCTATCAAGTCACAAACAGATCTACCTGGCTCTATCAAGTCACAAATAGATCTACCTAGCTTTATCAAGTCACAAACAGATCTACGTGGCTCTGTCAAGTCACAAACAGATCTACCTGGCTCTATCAAGTCACAAACAGATCTGCCTGGCTTTATCAAGTCACAAACAGATCTACCTGGCTCTATCAAGTCACAAATAGATCTACCTGCTCTGTCAAGTCACAAACAGATCTACCTGGCTCTATCAAGTCACAAACAGATCTACCTGGCTCTATCAAGTCACAAACAGATCTACCTGGCTCTATCAAGCCACAAACAGATCTACCTGGCTTTATCAAGTCACAAACATATCTACCTGGCTTTATCAAGTCACAAACAGATCTACCTGGCTTTATCAAGTCACAAACAGATCTACCTGGCTTTATCAAGTCACAAACATATCTACCTGGCTTCATCAAGTCACAAACAGATCTACCTGGCTTTATCTAGTCACAGATCTACTTGGCTTTAATACGTAAAACTTGCTATTTTGTCTTAAATAGCAACACACTTCTTGTGTACGAATGGTATACAATACCGACAAGATGAGATTAAGACACATGTGCAACATCTGGGTATCTTTATTGTAGACGTTTCGCCATCCAGTGGCTTTATCAATACAAATTCTAGGACATAACTTGAAGACAGTAGAACTATGTACAGAAGATGAGGTAATCAGTCCCTCAACCTAGCAGTAGGTGCGAAGAGCACCATAGTCGTGGAGATTCTGAAGCAGAAGAAAGGATCCTGGCGCTTATATAGTAACGTCAGGTGTAGCAGACGAGGGCATATTCACTGGTAGGCGGGATTCCCCAGTGGAAGTAGGTCCTTCCCAAAGAGATGGGTTAGTTGTAGTTGTCGTAGTCGTGAAGGTTATGTACATGCCCCTGAGGACATGTACGTAACCTTCACGACTACGACAACTACTACTACAACTAACCCATCTCTTTGGGAAGGACCTACTTCCACTGGGGAATCCCGCCTACCAGTGACTATGCCCTCGTCTGCTACACCTGACGTTACTATATAAGCGCCAGGCTCCTTGCTTCTGCTTCAGAATCTCCACGACTATGGTGCTCTTCGCACCTACTCCTAGGTTGAGGGACTGATTACCTCATCTTCTGTACATAGTTCTACTGTCTTCAAGTTATGTCCTAGAATTTGTATTGATAAAGCCACTGGATGGCGAAACGTCTACAATAAAGATACCCAGATGTTGCACATGTGTCTTAATCTCAACACACTTCTTGCCGAATAAGGCAAGCGAAAATTTATGTATGCAGTAATTTCTCAAAAATCATTCTGAACCTAACGAAAAAAAAATATTTCATTGTGCTAATTATTAAATTATTGTAAACTTATCTAAAATATATTTAGTTGGATTAGGTTAAATTAAATTGCGCTTGTTATAATAAGGTTAGGTAAGTTTTCTAAGGTTCTTTTGGTACAAAATTAATTTTTACTTTAACATAAATGAGAAAAGATATATCTTTAAATGTGTGAGAGAAAATTTTAGAAACAACTTAATTTTAAATGAGTTACTGCTAATTAACCTGTTTTGCCTATTCGGCACGACACACACACAACCACACACACAACCACACACACACACACACACACACACACACACACACACACACACACACACACACACACACACACACACACACTATGCACTTTCGTTCATACGTTCTTATATTTGTGGATGTTACAGATGACCCACCCATCCACAATATCCTCACCTATCCGCACCATCCAGCCTCATCCTTCAGACTGTCATTTCCACTTATAGATCCCGAGTTCAGCTCACACTCCAGCAGCTCACCAAATCCTAACGACCGACTTCATACTGCATGCCTGCTGGATGTTCAAGCCGTTGCTACCTCAAAACCACCTTGGCTCTTCTCCCTCCAGCCCGTGCTAGGTCATTCCCTGCCCCACCCTCCATCCATTTCATACATGTACATGTGGAAACCTATCCTGATCCATCCCTTTGTTGATGACCAAGTCAGAGGTGCGCAGTACTGTCCCGTTCCTGTGTGTGTGTGGGGGGCGGTATTTGCATGCAAGACAGACACCTGTGTCGTGCATCTGTGGTGGTATAGTGTGTCCTGTCTCCACTACACCTATTATCACCTGCCTTGAACCACCACATGTGCTGACGACGAACACTTGTGGTCTCATGGGAGGGCAGGTGTTACTACGCCACACTTGTTGTTGTGGGTGCTGCAAGTGTATTGATGTATCCTGGTGTTGATGTGGGTACTACAAGTGTATTGATGTATCCTGGTGTTGATGTGGGTGCTGCAAGTGTATTGATGTATCCTGGTGTTGATGTGGGTGCTGCAAGTGTATTGATGTATCCTGGTGTTGATGTGGGTGCTACAAGTGTATTGATGTATCCTGGTGTTGATGTGGGTGCTGCAAGTGTATTGATGTATCCTGGTGTTGATGTGGGTGCTGCAAGTGTATTGATGTATCCTGGTGTTGATGTGGGTGCTGCAAGTGTATTGATGTATCCTGGTGTTGATGTGGGTGCTGCAAGTGTATTGATGTATCCTGGTGTTGATGTGGGTACTACAAGTGTATTGATGTATCCTGGTGTTGATGTGGGTGCTGCAAGTGTATTGATGTATCCTGGTGTTGATGTGGGTGCTGCAAGTGTATTGATGTATCCTGGTGTTGATGTGGGTGCTGCAAGTGTATTGATGTATCCTGGTGTTGATGTGGGTACTGCAAGTGTATTGATGTATCCTGGTGTTGATGTGGGTGCTGCAAGTGTATTTATGTGTGGGAAACAAGCAGGTTGCAACACTAGGGTTGGAAACAGTAAATGTATAAAAGGCATTCAGCATGAAGTTATAAATAAAGACAATAAATCAGGTCAGCAAACAAAGGGGGACAGCAGAGAGCAGCAAGGGACTAGCTCCCTTAAGGTTTACTATACTAATAGCAGGAGTGTAAGAAATAAGATAGATGAGCTAAGATTAATTGCAAGTGCAGGGAACATAGATATTATTGCTATAACAGAGACCTGGCTCAATCTGAAAGATAGAGAGATGCCCTCTGAATGTCACATACAAGGCTATAAATTATTCCACACTGACAGGGTCAACAGGAAAGGTGGTGGAGTAGCGATGTATGTCAGAGACAATTTAAATTGTTGTGTTAGACAAGATATTAAATTAGAAGCGTCAGCCACTGAATCTGTTTGGTTACAGCTTCTCGAGGGCCGAGAAAAACTAATTTTGGGTGTGATTTACAGGGCCCCAAATCTTGATAGGGAGTGCAGTAAACTTCTATGGGACGAAATTCGTAAGGCATCTACATACGAAAATGTTGTGCTAATGGGAGATTTCAACTATAGACAGATTGACTGGAGCAATTTGACAGGAAATTTAGAGTCAGGTGACTTTCTTGATACGATCCAGGATTGTTTTTTAAAACAGTTTGTGACAGAGCCAACTAGGGGAAATAACCTCCTTGACTTGGTTCTTGCCAGTAGGGAAACACTAATTAATAATCTTGAGGTTAATGATGAGCTTGGGGAAAGTGATCACAAATCACTCAGTTTTAATATATCATGGAATTCCCCTAATAATGGCAATCAAGTCTCCGTCCCTGACTTTCGCTTGGCTGATTTCATAGGACTGAAAAATTACTTAGGTGGGCTGAACTGGAATGACCTGACTAAGGGTCAGGTAGGTGGTGATGGTTGCCGATATGATGCTTTCCAGGGCATAGTTCTAGCTGCTCAGTCAAATTATGTTCCAAATAGGGAAATCAGATCAAACAAAAATGATCCTAAATGGATGAACAATAGATTAAAATATCTGATTGGTCAAAAGAGAGGCATATATAGGCAAATCAAAAGAGGAGAGGGGCAATTAAGAAATCGATATATTCAGTTAAAGAGAGAAATAAAAAAGGGAATTAGAAAAGCAAAAAGAGATTATGAGGTTAAAGTTGCAAGAGAATCGAAGACTAACCCAAAAGGATTCTTTCAGGTATACAGAAGTAAGATCAGGGACAAGATAGGCCCACTCAAAAGTTCCTCGGGTCAGCTCACTGACAGTGATAAGGAAATGTGTAGAATTTTTAACACATACTTCCTCTCAGTTTTTACACAGGAGGATACCAGCGATATTCCAGTAATGATAAATTATGTAGAACAGGACGATAATAAACTGTGCACTATTAGGGTCACAAGTGACATGGTCCTTAGGCAAATAGATAAATTAAAACCTAACAAATTCCCAGGCCCTGATGAACTGTATGCAAGGGTTCTAAAGGAATGTAAAGAGGAACTTAGCAAACCTTTGGCTAATCTTTTCAACATATCACTACAAACTGGCATGGTGCCAGATAAGTGGAAAATGGCAAATGTGATACCTATTTTCAAAACAGGTGACAGGTCCTTAGCTTCGAACTATAGACCAATAAGCCTAACCTCCATAGTGGGAAAATTTATGGAATCAATAATTGCCGAGGCAGTTCGTAGCCACCTTGAAAAGCATAAATTAATCAACGAATCTCAGCATGGTTTTACAAAGGGGCGTTCCTGCCTTACGAATTTATTAACTTTTTTCACTAAGGTATTTGAGGAGGTAGATCATGGTAATGAATATGATATTGTGTATATGGACTTCAGTAAGGCTTTTGACAGGGTCCCACATCAGAGACTATTGAGGAAAATTAAGGCACATGGAATAGGAGGAGAAATTTTTTCCTGGATAGAGGCATGGTTGACAAATAGGCAGCAGAGAGTTTGCATAAATGGGGAGAAATCAGAGTGGGGAAGCGTCACGAGCGGTGTTCCACAGGGGTCGGTGTTGGGCCCCCTGCTGTTCACAATCTACATAAACGACATAGATGAGGGCATAAAGAGCGACATCGGCAAGTTTGCCGATGGCACCAAAATAGGCCCTCGAATTCATTCTGACGAGGACATTCGAGCACTCCAGGAAGATTTGAATAGACTGATGCAGTGGTCGGAGAAGTGGCAGATGCAGTTTAATATAGACAAATGCAAAGTTCTAAATGTTGGACAGGACAATAACCATGCCACATATAAACTAAATAATGTAGATCTTAATATTACGGATTGCGAAAAAGATTTAGGAGTTCTGGTTAACAGTAATCTGAAACCAAGACAACAGTGCATAAGTGTTCGCAATAAAGCTAATAGAATCCTTGGCTTCATATCAAGAAGCATAAATAATAGGAGTCCTCAGGTTGTTCTTCAACTCTATACATCCTTGGTTAGGCCTCATTTAGATTATGCTGCACAGTTTTGGTCACCGTATTACAGAATGGATATAAATTCTCTGGAAAATGTACAAAGGAGGATGACAAAGTTGATCCCATGTATCAGAAACCTTCCCTATGAGGATAGACTAAGGGCCCTGAATCTGCACTCTCTAGAAAGACGTAGAATTAGGGGGGATATGATTGAGGTGTATAAATGGAAGACAGGAATAAATAAAGGGGATGTAAATAGTGTGCTGAAAATATCTAGCCTAGATAGGACTCGCAGCAATGGTTTTAAGTTGGAAAAATTCAGATTCAGGAAGGATATAGGAAAGTACTGGTTTGGTAATAGAGTTGTGGATGAGTGGAACAAACTCCCGAGTACAGTTATAGAGGCCAGAACGTTGTGTAGCTTTAAAAATAGGTTGGATAAATACATGAGTGGATGTGGGTGGGTGTGAGTTGGACCTGATAGCTTGTGCTACCAGGTCGGTTGCCGTGTTCCTCCCTTAAGTCAATGTGACCTGACCTGACTAGGTTGGGTGCATTGGCTTAAGCCGGTAGGAGACTTGGACCTGCCTCACATGGGCCAGTAGGCCTTCTGCAGTGTTCCTTCGTTCTTATGTTCTTCTTATGTATCCTGGTGTTGATGTGGGTGCTACAAGTGTATTGATGTATCCTGGTGTTGATGTGGGTACTACAAGTGTATTGATGTATCCTGGTGTTGATGTGGGTACTGCAAGTGTATTGATGTATCCTGGTGTTGATGTGGGTGCTACAAGTGTATTGATGTATCCTGGTGTTGATGTGGGTACTACAAGTGTATTGATGTATCCTGGTGTTGATGTGGGTACTGCAAGTGTATTGATGTATCCTGGTGTTGATATGGGTGCTACAAGTGTGTTGATGTATCCTGGTGTTGATATGGATGCTACAAGTGTGTTGATGTATCCTGGTGTTGATGTGGGTGCTACAAGTGTATTGATGTATCCTGGTGTTGATGTGGGTGCTACAAGTGTATTGATGTATCTTGGTATTGATGTGGGTACTGCAAGTGTATTGATGTATCCTGGTGTTGATGTGGGTGCTGCAAGTGTATTGATGTATCCTGGTGTTGATGTGGGTGCTGCAAGTGTATTGATGTATCCTGGTGTTGATGTGGGTGCTGCAAGTGTATTGATGTATCCTGGTGTTGATGTCGGTACTGCAAGTATATTAATGAATCCTGGTGTTGATGCCGGTACTGCAAGTATATTGATGTATACTTGAGGTGATCATTGATCATACTGAGCATAAAAGCAGCGTGGAGTCATCAATTATTAAGTGATACTCTCCCTCCTACCCCTCAGTTTCTCTCCTCGCTCTCTCCCCTCAGTTTCTCCTCTGTCTCACATTCTCTGTTGCTACTTTATCTCCCCTCTTTTCCTAACTCCTCTCAGCGTCCTTCACACCCCGGCTCCATCTCCCTCTCTCCCCTCCCTCCCTCCCTCCCTCCCTCCCATCTCCCCTTATCCTGCTTGAGGTAGTGCCTCGTCACCCTGCCTTCCTGAGGTGGTACCTCGTCACCCTGCCTTCCTGAGGTGGTACCTCTTCACCCTGCCTTCCTGAGGTGGTACCTCTTCACCCTGCCTTCCTGAGGTGGTGCCTCGTCACCCTGCCTTCCTGAGGTGGTACCTCTTCACCCTGCCTTCCTGAGGTGGTGCCTCGTCACCCTGCCTTCCTGAGGTGGTACCTCGTCACCCTGCCTTCCTGAGGTGGTACCTCTTCACCCTGCCTTCCTGAGGTGGTACCTCTTCACCCTGCCTTCCTGAGGTGGTACCTCTTCACCCTGCCTTCCTGAGGTGGTGCCTCTTCACCCTGCCTTCCTGAGGTGGTGCCTCGTCACCCTGCCTTCCTGAGGTGGCGCCTCGTCACCCTGCCTTCCTGAGGTGGTGCCTCGTCACCCTGCCTTCCTGAGGTGGTGCCTCGTCACCCTGCCTTCCTGAGGTGGTGCCTCGTCACCCTGCCTTCCTGAGGTGGTGCCTCGTCACCCTGCCTTCCTGAGGTGGTGCCTCTTCACCCTGCCTTCCTGAGGTGGTGCCTCGTCACCCTGCCTTCCTGAGGTGGTGCCTCGTCACCCTGCCTTCCTGAGGTGGTACCTCTTCACCCTGCCTTCCTGAGGTGGTGCCTCGTCACCCTGCCTTCCTGAGGTGGTACCTCTTCACCCTGCCTTCCTGAGGTGGTGCCTCGTCACCCTGCCTTCCTGAGGTGGTGCCTCGTCACCCTGCCTTCCTGAGGTGGTACCTCTTCACCCTGCCTTCCTGAGGTGGTACCTCTTCACCCTGCCTTCCTGAGGTGGTACCTCTTCACCCTGCCTTCCTGAGGTGGTACCTCTTCACCCTGCCTTCCTGAGGTGGTGCCTCGTCACCCTGCCTTCCTGAGGTGGTACCTCTTCACCCTGCCTTCCTGAGGTGGTACCTCTTCACCCTGCCTTCCTGAGGTGGCGCCTCTTCACCCTGCCTTCCTGAGGTGGTACCTCTTCACCCTGCCTTCCTGAGGTGGCGCCTCTTCACCCTGCCTTCCTGAGGTGGTACCTCTTCACCCTGCCTTCCTGAGGTGGTGCCTCTTCACCCTGCCTTCCTGAGGTGGTGCCTCTTCACCCTGCCTTCCTGAGGTGGTGCCTCTTCACCCTGCCTTCCTGAGGTGGCGCCTCTTCACCCTGCCTCTCCGAGGTGGTGCGTCTTCACCCTGCCTCTGAGGTGGTGTTTCTGCCTCCCTGGAGACGCGGGTGTTGGGTAAAATCTTCACACACACAGTAAAAACGTGAGGGGTATAGTTTACTCGTGCCCTCCTTTTTCAGCAGCGTAAATGCGTCTGCATGCTGGTCTGTGTACTGGGGAGTTTTCTGTGTGGAAACCCCGTGTACGTAGTGTGTGTGTACCGGCGAGTACTTTGTGTATTGGTGGGCCTTTTTTGTGTATACTACTGCCTCTTGTAAGTGTGCTCGCTGAGTTGTGGGTGCAGGGGTCGAATCTTAACCCTTGACCTGGCCTCTGATCGATTGAGTCGTCATGAACTGCGTCCTGACACCGGTCTTAATCCTAAGATGACCTGTGTGAGGATGTTGAAGGAGATGTCAATATAATTCAGCTGTTCTGTGGCCGCGATCAGGGTTTTGCTGTAGTCCCTGTGCCTTCCGCGACAAAATATTTTATGCACAACTACGGGCTGAGGCCATCAGGCCTCCCATCATTGTCTCTGGGCCTTGTGTTGGGTGGTCGGGTATTTGTGCAAATAAACACATGGACTCTGTTTTGTCCATGCATATGTTCACGAAGGTCTTTAAAATAGTTCTGAATGTGTGTTTTCTTCTATCAGGTCGCATATGATGTCGGTGAAGCACGTGATAGTCAACATCGTTGTGTAAGAATGGTATATAATACCGACAAGATGAAATTAAGACACATGTGCAACATCTGGGTATCTTTATTGTAGACGTTTCGCCATCCAGTGGCTTTATCAATACAAATTCTAGGACATAACTTGAAGACAGTAGGACTATATACAGAAGATGAGGTAATCAGTCCCTCAACCTAGGAGTAGGTGCGAAGAGCACCGTAGTCGTGGAGATTCTGAAGCAGAAGCAAGGAGCCTGGCGCTTATATAGTAACGTCAGGTGTAGCAGACGAGGGCATAGTCACTGGTAGGCGGGATTCCCCAGTGGAAGTAGGTCCTTCCCAAAGAGATGGGTTAGTTGTAGTAGTAGTTGTCGTAGCCGTGAAGGTTATGTACATGTCCTCAGAATCATGGAATCTTAATTCTGAGGACATGTACATAACCTTCACGGCTACGACAACTACTACTACAACTAACCCATCTCTTTGGGAAGGACCTACTTCCACTGGGGAATCCCGCCTACCAGTGACTATGCCCTCGTCTGCTACACCTGACGTTACTATATAAGCGCCAGGCTCCTTGCTTCTGCTTCAGAATCTCCACGACTACGGTGCTCTTCGCACCTACTCCTAGGTTGAGGGACTGATTACCTCATCTTCTGTATATAGTCCTACTGTCTTCAAGTTATGTCCTAGAATTTGTATTGATAAAGCCACTGGTTGGCGAAACGTCTACAATAAAGATACCCAGATGTTGCACATGTGTCTTAATTTCAATATAGTCAACATCATATGATGGCTCGGGTAATAAAGGAGGTTGGGCTACAGTGCTCCCTAGGTCAGTTACATGTATGCGGTACTTTGATATTTTGGTCATTGTACCCAGAAATCTAGACGTACGTGATATCCTCAACACCATCAACACTCTGGAACCTACTATTAAATTTACACCAGAGGAGGAAAGGACAACCAATTACCATATTTCTCTACGTTCTCCTACTTATTCGTGAAAACAGACTTTCTTGTAAAGTCTATCGTAAACCTACCTACAAGAACGATCTTCTACATTTCTTCTCACACCATGACACCAGAACTGGGGGCTTACATAATTTCCAGTCCGCAGTTCCTCGAAGAAGAATGCACATAAGTCACCCATTCTTTTAGTTCACTACACTTTCCCCTACACTTCATACGTGACTGCAGGAAACGTGCGACACGTATCCTAAACAAGCCCAACACCAGTCAAGTTGAAGAAAACCCAAATTACATCGTTTTACCAGTCAGCGACGTTACAAGTAACGTTTCAAAAAATTTGACAGAAAACTAGCTAAAATATCCACCAGTTCATCAATTATTAGAAACGTGGTACAAAAACCCTGGCAAGAGTGCAGGAATATACAATAGACCATGTGGGGGTGTGAGAAAGTATATATGGGGAAAACTGCTAGATCTCTGGACATGTAATAAAGTTGGTAGAATTACCGACAATATGTAAAGTAAAAGGACACAAGTGCAACTAATGTGACATTTATTGTGGCAACGTTTCGCTCTCCGGGAGCTTTATCAAGCTAATGGCTTGATAAAGCTCCTGGAGAGCGAAACGTTGCCACAATTAATGTCACATTAGTTGCACTTGTGTCCTTTTACTTTACATCTCTGGACATCAGGATCAGAGAACATAAAACTGCTTGCAGCAATGATGACCGTAAAAACGCGTGTGTTCAACACAGGAATGATGTTGGACACCTCATGAAATTCAGTGAAGCTAAACTAGTGATTAAAGAAGATGATTTAAAACTGCGAAAGTGCATAGAAGCTGCCCTTATCGCTCTCAGTAACACTATCCATCAAAAGTCCGGTAGTTACAGTATGTCAAAATTGCTAATCAATAGGGTATTACCAATTCTGGAGACTGCTGTAACATGATGTCAACAGGTCCTTCTCTAACCCAACCCGTCTCACCACATTTACTACCACTACTACCCACGTGACATTTCACCTTACTGCCACTGTATATACTCATATTCTTAGTTATCTCTGTATTAGTACTGAAGAAGTCGTAATAATGTTGGTAGAATTACCGACAAAGCTCCACAATAAACTGTCACATTAGTTGCACTTGTGTCCTTTTACTTTACATACTGAAGAAGTCACTCGTGGCGAAAAGCTTTCTTTAATAAATGTCCTGAACTCTACATAAGTGTAGATGAATGGTTCTCTGAACCATTCATCTACAAATCTACGTAAGTGTCTTTTTCCACATCTTGTCGCTATCATCGTACCATTTCTTTATTGGCCCATGACAGGCAGGTCCAGCTCACCCACCCACACTCAGTTCGGTACCTTTCCAACTATTTAAATTTACTACTTGCCAAAGTTGTCTTCAGTGATCGTTCTCGGCAGTTAGGTTCACTATGATGAATAACAAGATATATGTAACATCTGGGTATGTTTATTTGTAAACATTTAGCCATCCAGTGACTTTATCAATACAACACAACAATATTATGTCCTTGTATTAATAAAGTCACTGGATGGCGAAACGTTTACAAATAAAGATACCTAGATGTTGCACATATTTAATTGTTCATCTTGTCTGTGTTGTATCCCAGTCATATACAACTTGCTCCACTATCTTGGATCTGTATTATTGTTGGTAGAATTACCCATAATATGTTAGGTAAAAGGACAAAAGTGCAACTAATGTGACATTTTATTGTGGCAACGTTTCGCTCTCCAGGAACTTTGTCAAGTTGTTGCACTGGCCAGTAGGATGATAAGTGATAGGTAAGACACATAGGCAACATTTAGGCAACTTTATTCCGAAACGTTTCGCCTACACCCTAGGCTTCTTCAATCGAGTACAGAAAGTAGGCAGGAGCAGTAGAGAGACGATGTAATCAGTCCATCACCCGTGAAGTCGTAGATTCGAGGTTATCAGTCCCTCAGCTTGGAGAAGTTCTGTTCCAAAGTCTGAAACTAACTGAAGATCTTCAGTTAGTATCAGGTATTTTATACCATTTTGATATTCATTCAGGATGTTAAATAAGACACATGCAACAGTTAGGTATCTTTATTCCGAAACGTTTCGCCTATACCGTAGGCTTCTTCATTCGAGTACAGAAAAGTTGGCAGAAGCAGCAGAGATGTGAAGACGATGTAATCAGTCCATCACCCTTGAAGACGTAGTTTTGAGGTGGTCAGTCCCTCAGCCTTGGAGGTGGTGTTTAGAGCACCGTGGTCGTAGAGAATCTCTACGACCACGGTGCTCTAAACACCACCTCCAAGGCTGAGGGACTGATTACCTCATCTTTTGTATATAGTTCTTCAGTTTTCTTATTATGTCCTAGAATCTGTATTGATAAAGCCACTGGATGGCGAAACGTCTACAATAAAGATACCCAGATGTTTCACAAGTATCTTGCACATACTGTGTTCATATTCACGGGGCAGTAGGCCTCCTGCAGTGCTCCTTCTGTATATTCTGCAGACGGTGTATAAAGTCTGCTTCTAACACATGTTGATGAAGATCCGGCAAGATGGGAGTATCGACGAATCAGTGTTGTTTTGTAAAGAAATGTTTGAAAAGTTGGTAATACTGATGAGTTCCGGGAATGTTTCTACTCCCGGAGCCCGGCCATGGACCAGGTTCGTCTGTGCCAGCTTGGTCAACCAGGCTGTTGCTGCTGGTGGTCCGCTAACCCACATATCCATCACAGCCTGGTTGGTCTGGCACCTAGTGAAGATACTTGTCCAACAAGAACACAGGCACAATACCGTGACTGTAACAATACACAAATAACCCGCACATACGAGAAGGAAACCTGTAACAACGTTTCAGTCCGACCATTAACTAGTCATTTATTAACTAGTCATTTATGTGACTAATGGTCCAAGTGGTACCGAAACAGTCATAAGTTTCTGTTATGTGTGAGTTAAGTATACTTGCCAAGTGTCCTCTTAAGACTTCTACACTTAGTCATTCCACGTATTTTTTTCCAGCATTAAGATAGAAGTGGTACTTCCAAAAACTCGTATTTGTTTCTCAGTTTGTCGTCATTTGCCTCATGCCAAACATTCCTCTTGTTTGAAAACTGGCATATCAAAGGTACTTTAGTTGATTTGTTAAAAATTTCCCCAACCTCAGTCACCCTCCCCAACTAAGAATTCTCCCATTCGTTTATAGTTTCCTTCTTGTGTTATGGTTTCTTAGTTCCGTGTCTTGTTTAATTCACGAGGGAAAACTCGCTGCCTCGTGGTCACTGAGTCGTGGTCACTGCCTCGTGGTCACTGAGTCGTGGTCACTGAGTCGTGGTCACTGAGTCGTGGTCACTGAGTCGTGGTCACTGAGTCGTGGTCACTGAGTCGTGGTCACTGAGTCGTGGTCACTGAGTCGTGGTCACTGAGTCGTGGTCACTGAGTCGTGGTCACTGCCTCGTGGTCACTGCCTCGTGGTCACTGCCTCGTGGTCACTGACTCGTGATCACTGACTGTAGGCGAAACGTTTCGGTATAAAGTTGCCTAACTGTTGCATATGTGTCTTACCTACCAACCTGTCGGTATTGTATACCATTTTGATGTTCATCTTGTCAGACACTGCAACACATGGCATCTTGGTACAGAAAACACCTTGGACAAGCTTTTCAAGTGAGAAGTGTTGGATCTGAGAGGGACATGACCTCTCAGTGGCTACATTCTCACTACTACTACTACTACTACTACTACTACTACTCTACATCTCTCCTTCCGACAGTATTTAAGTCTCAGCACTGTCGCTTGATCTTCAGATAGTTCCTGACTATGGAACTGAACTTCTCCAGGCTGAGGGACTGACAACCTCAAATTCTACGACTTCAAGGGTGATGGACTGATTACATCGTCTTCACATCTCTACTGTTCCTGCCTACTTTCTGTATTCGACTGAAGAAGCCTACTGTGTTTACCTGGAGAGAGAAACGTTTCGGTATAAAGTTGCCTAACTGTTGCATATGTGTCTTACCTAACGACTCGTGGTCACTGACTCGTGGTCACTGAGTCGTAACCTCTTTTTGTAGTTTATTTCTTCAATATCCGATTTACCCCGGGTGAATATCAAGTGTAACCTGACAGGTTTACTTGCTCTTCTCCTCCTTGTGCTCTCTAACATGCTGACTCCTTAGTTACCCACGACTGACTCCAGTAGCTTTGCTACCCATGTTCGTGTGTCTTTGATGGTGAAATAGACACATGTGCAACATCTAGGTATCTTGATTTTTAGACGTTTCGCCAACCAGTAGTTTTATCAGTACATAACAAAGACATAATGGGAAGACTATAAAGCTTATTGTGTTCTTATTAGAGTTACTCACTATATTCTTGTGTCCAAGATGTTTATCTATTTGTTGTTTTTTGTCTAAGTCTTATGTTGTTTAATGGTGGGTTGTATATTATTGTTCCCTGAGGTTGTGTAGTTGTTAGTGTTTATGGCGTACAGTCCTTGAACTTTGGGAATACTGTCATTTACATTCCGGTCAGTTTTGTAAGAAGTTTAAGATGAGATTAAGTTTCTCTCACTGTTATGTTTGTCATTGCTTTCGTGACCTCTGGGTTAGTGTACCTGTACTTTTACCCTCGTAGCTCATTGGTGTGCTGGGAACTGTTCATGGTGTACTGCTCCACATCTCTAGGAGTGATGGTGTGGTGTACTGGTATACATCTGACAGAGAGGAGGGGGGGGGGAGTGTGCTATGTGGTCCTGAATGCGGGGCAAGTTGAGTAGTGGCTCTCCAGGACCACTTGTGTGAGGGGGGAGCCAAGGTTCTACTCGCTACGGTTCTCTACTGTACCTACACCACCCCTACCCCCACCCCAGTACCTAACTCCCAGCAGACAGGTAGACCCACAACTACACCTCTACCATCACTGCCACCACAACCACCACAACCACCACCACCACCACCACCACAATCACCACCACCACCACCACCACCACCACTACCAGGGGCCAGTATCTCTTAACATACATACTTTCAAAAGTTCTGGAGATAATGAAGATAATATTGGAACAAACGTGGCTTTAGAGATGAAGAATTCTGTGTTATGAATGTGCTGGTAGTCTGTGACAGTCTACCTGGAGGGTATTCTGGGGTCAACACCCCCGCGGCCTGGTCCATCACCAGGCTCCGCGCTGGATCACGGCCTGATCAACTAGGCTGTTACTGTTGGCTGCCCGTAATCTTACGAACCACAGCCCAGGCTGTCAGGTACTGACTTTGGGTGCCTGTACAGCTCCCTCTTGAAGACAGAAATAAATATTTGATACAGTACCACACCAGAGATTAGTACAGAAATAAGAAGAACAAACAAGAATAAAAGGCAGAGTGTTGTAGTGGGTCAGGGAGAACCTGAATAACACAAGACAGAGAATAACAGTAAGGGATGAGACATCTGAATGGGCGACAGTAATGAAAAGGATTCCTCAAGGATCAGTGTTAGGACCGCTGCTATTTCTAATATACGTGAATGAGCTGCCAGAGGGGACAGGGTATCGTGTGTCGCTGTTTACTGATGAAATTAAGATAGAGAAGAAAAGAACAGGAGAGAACAGTGAGACGTTAACAGACCTGTAAATGTGGTCAAGCAAGTGGCTTCTCGAGTTCAACCCAAGCAAATGTAATGTGTGTTTTAGACAGGAGAGGTAAGGCTGGACACAGTACATCATGGACGGACAGAAGCTGTGACTAAGAGATTGTACAGGATCTGGGGGTAAATATAACACCAAACATATCTCCAGAATTAAACATTAAGTGTGCAGCGTCAGCAGCACATGCAAGCCTGACAGACCTCAGAAGAACATTTACGAACTTGAACAAAAGATCCTTCACAACTGTTTATTTAACGTATTTTAGGCTGGACATTGAGTACGCATCCCCAGCATGGAGCCCACACCTGGTCCGGCTGGTGCACTAGCTCGGTGAGGTAGAAAGATTTGCAACCAAACTAGTACCACAACTGAAAGAAATGCTCTGTGAAGAGAAGTTGTAGATGAACTATCGACCATGGAGAAGGGGTACTAGGAGAGACTTGATCACTACATAAAAAGTACTAAGAGAAATTGATAAGGGAGACAGGGAGAGATTGTTTAAATTTCGAGCAGCAGGTTTAATATGACAGGTAAATTTCACGATAAATTTTCAACTTTTTATACCATTAATTTAAAAAAAGTTCAAACTGGTTATTATTTTTTTTTCTGAATGTCTTTATTACCCGGAGTCATCATGTGTGCAGACAGGTGAGTCAGTGATGTTAGGAAGTGTTTCTTAAGTCTGAGGATGGTTGATATTGCAATGACTTGGATGAGGCAGTGGTCTACCTGGAGTGTTCCTAGGGTCAACTCCCCCGCGGCCAGGTCCATGACCAGACTTTCCGGTGGATGACCTGGACGAAACACAACGTGATTATCACAGCCCAGCTGATCAAGCACTGCCCGATACACAGCTTCAAGACAAGATGTGAGAAGGCCCGAGAAGCCAGAAATCAGTGATACCAGTCAAGGTGGTGTAGGAGGAGGGGCCAGGAGCTAAGTATCGTCCCCCGAAAATACAGCTCTAGGAGTGCACACGCGCGCACGAGCCGACTTTCCAGGTCAGAATTCAGGAAAACCTGTCGATACGAGCTTAGACGCGGGGCCAGGTGCAGCGACTCGACCCCTGCAAAAACAAATAGGTGAGCGCGAGCTAACGCGCGCGCGCGCGTACACACACACTAACGGGAAAGACATGACATACAAAATACTCATAAGAATTTATAAAACAGTCTGTCAAGGACAGGCTGTTTGAGAGGCTTAAAACAGGTACTCACGGGCACAGCTGGAAGCTAAAGACAGATGAGTAAGGATATCAGGAAGTATTTCTTCAGTCTCAGGGTGATCGGAAAGTGCAATGACGTCGATGAGGTAGTAGTGGAGGTAGACTCCATACACAGTTTTATGAATAGGTACGATAGAGCCCACTAGGCTAGGAGAAAGTGAATCTGGCAAGCGTCACGTTGAGAGGCGGAACCAGGAGCTAAGAATCAACCCTCTGCAACCACATATAGATGAGTGCGCACACAGGTGGTCACTACAAACACACACACACACACACACACACACACACACACACACACACACACACAGCATACGGGCGCCTGGCAAACCTGAGAATAGCGTTCCGATACCTTAGTAAGGAATCGTTCAAGACACTGTACACCGTGTATTTCAGGCCCATACTGGAGTATGCAGCACCTGTTTGGAACCCACACTTGATCAAGCATGTCAAGAAATTAGAGAAAGTGCAAAGGTTTGCGACAAGGTTAGTCCTACGAAGAAAGGTTAAGGGGAATCGGCCTGACGACACTGGACGACAGGAGGGTTAGGGGAGACATGATAACGACTTACAAAATACTGCGTGGAATAGACAAGGTGGACAGAGACAGGATGTTCCAGGGATGGGACACAGAAACAAAGGGTCACAATTGGAAGTTGAAGACTCAGATGAGTCAAAGGGATGTTAGGAAGTATTTCTTCAGTCATAGAGGTGTCAGGAAGTAGAATAGCCTATCAAGTGAGGTAGTGGAGGCAGGAACCATATATAGATTTAAGATGAGGTATGATAAAGCTCATGGAGCAGGGAGAGAGAGGACCTAGTAGCACTCGGTGAAGAGACGGGGCCAGGAGCCGAGTCTCGATCCCTCTAACCACAATTAGGTGAGTACACACACGTGGTCACTACAAACACATACGCGTGGTCACTACACACACACACATCTTCTTGCATTGCAAGAAGGCCTTCGACACGGTTCCTCACAAGAGATTAGTGCAGAAACTAGAGGATCAGGCGCGTATAACAGGAAGGGCACTGCAATGGATCAGAGAATACCTGACAGGGAGGCAACAACGAGTCATGGTACGTGATGAGGTATCACAGTGGGCACCTGTGGCGAGCGGGGTCCCGCAGGGGTCGGTCCATGGACCAGTGCTATTTCTGGTATACGTGAATGACATGATGGAAGGGATAGACTCAGAAGTGTCCCTGTTCGCAGATGATGTGAAGTTAATGAGGAGAATTAAATCAGATGAGGATCAGGCAGATTTTCAAAGAGACCTGGACAGGCTGGACACGTGGTCCAGCAACTCGCTTCTCGAATTCAACCCTGCCAAATGCAAAGTCATGAAGATTGGAGAAGGGCAAAGAAGACCGCAGACGGAGTATAGGCTAGGTGGCTAACGACTGCAAACCTCGCTCAGGGAGAAAGATCTTGGCGTGATTATAACACCGAACACGTCTCCGGAAGCACACATCAACCAGATAACTGCTGTAGCATATGGGCGCCTGGCAAACCTGAGATTAGCGTTCCGATACCTAAGTAAGGAATCTTTCAGGACACTGTACACCGTGTACGTCAGGCCCATACTGGAGTATGCAGCACCAGTTTGGAACCCACACCGGGTCAAGCACGTTAAGAAATTAGAGAAAGTGCAAAGGTTTGCGACAAGGTTAGTTCCAGAGCTAAGGGGAATGTCCTATGAAGAAAGGTTGAGGGAAATCGGCCTGACGACACTGGAGGACAGGAGGGATAGGGGAGACATGATAACGACATACAAAATACTGCGCAGAATAGACAAGGTGGACAGAGGCAAGATGTTCCAGAGATGGGACACAGAAACAAGGGAAGCTGAAAACTCAGATGAGTCACAGGGATGTTAGGAAGCAGTTCTTCAGTCATAGAGTGGTCAGGAAGTGGAACAGTCTGGCGAGCGATGCAGTGGAGGCAGGAACCATACATAGCTTTAAGACGAGGTATGATAAAGCTCATGGAGCAGGGAGAAAGAGGACCTAGTAGCGTTCAGTGAAGAGGCGGGGCCAGGAGCTGAGTCTCGAGCCCTGCAACTACAATTAGGTGAGTACTCACACACACACACACACACACACACACACACAGGTGATCACTACAAACACACAAAAACACTTGTTCAATAACTACACACACACATGTTCGATAACTACAGACACACACATGTTCGATCAACACACACACACACACACACACACAATCAATGTCATCACATTTCTAGCATCTGATGCAGTGGGTATTTAGGTTTTCTGTTGGTAATGCTTCGCAGTTGACAATGTAAGAGAGAGAGAGAGAGAGAAGAGTAGTAAATCAGAATATAAATGTTGTGGTTGTCCACACTTGAAAAGCCTGGGAGCTAGCAAGGAATGATTAGTTGATGTTTCTAGTCTGTCAGAGTTGTCTTCACTTGTGATGCAAGTAACCACTGAGAGGGAGGAAGAGGGCAAGTAAACACTGAGAGGGAGGGAGAGGGCAAGTAACCACTGAGAGGGAGGGAGAGGGCAAGTAACCACTGAGAGGGAGGGAGAGGGCAAGTAACCACTGAGAGGGAGGGAGAGGGCAAGTGACCACTGAGAGGGAGGGAGAGGGCAAGTAACCACTGAGAGGGAGGGAGAGGGCAAGTAACCACTGAGAGGGAGGGAGAGGGCAAGTAACCACTGAGAGGGAGGGAGAGGGCAAGTGACCACTGAGAGGGAGGGAGAGGGCAAGTAACCACTGAGAGGGAGGGAGAGGGCAAGTAACCACTGAGAGGGAGGGAGAGGGCAAGTAACCACTGAGAGGGAGGGAGAGGGCAAGTAACCACTGAGAGGGAGGGAGAGGGCAAGTAACCACTGAGAGGGAGGGAGAGGGCAAGTAACCACTGAGAGGGAGGGAGAGGGCAAGTAACCACTGAGAGGGAGGGAGAGGGCAAGTAACCACTGAGAGGGAGGGAGAGGGCAAGTAACCACTGAGAGGGAGGGAGAGGGCAAGTAACCACTGAGAGGGAGGGAGAGGGCAAGTAACCACTGAGAGGGAGGGAGAGGGCAAGTAACCACTGAGAGGGAGGGAGAGGGCAGAGGTATCCTTATTATTACTTCCAATAACGCCAGTTTGTTTGGTATCTTGTAAGTGTTGTATACCATATTATGTAATAAAATATACCTGTTGGTAAAAAAAAAGATGGGGTGGTAGGAAAAGTGGAATATTCAAATGGCTTCAGGAAGAAATCAAAATATTTTTCCTCGAAGCTTTTTTATCCACTTCTGCGAGACTATGGACACGACAATCTGCACTAGAGGTGAACTCCATATATATATAGATGCGCCAGATGTTGTGAAAAACGAAATGTTGTTGCGGCTTGCAGAATGGTTGAGATCCACTGCGCTCGGTGAAGACATGGCGGTAAACAACACAGCTTCAAGACTAGAAATGATCGTGTCGTGAATTCCAGGAATTATTAAAACCGGCTGATGATAATTATGGGTGAAGTCTGAGAGCCGTGAATCGACTCTTGCAAACACGGGTAGGTGAGTACACCTGTCTTTGCCAACACGCCAGACCATACCAACACACCAGCTAAACTTAACCCATTCATCCACAGTGGCGTTACTGCACTTAATATAGCCACTAATGAAAGAGAGGGTAGCCGAAACGGGGTGGCAGTGGTATAGGGGAATGAGCAGTGAGTAGGGGTGGGAAGGAAATGGGAGTGTAGTTGTGTCTAGAGGTGAGGGGATAGTGGGGTGGGTTGGATGGCTGGGGAGTGCAGGTGTGAGTGCCAGAGCGGGTGCCACGCTCGTCAGTGGGTGGCTGGCACCATAACCAAGCAGAGGTTGCTGGAGTGACCTGCTCTCATACTGGTGGTCACTGCTGCCTCGCCTTGCATCATGCACCAGACTCGTGTACTGGTGTATCGTCACGTGTCGTGTGTCATGCAGCAGATGAGTGTACTAGTAATGTAGTGTATCTTCGTGCCATCACCTTCTTGCGGACAAGACTCGGGAATCTAGTGTGCTATTGGTTCAGAATATCTTGTAAAGGAAATTTATCTCTGTTCTGATGATACAAGTCCGCATGATGAGAGATAGTGTGTTGAAGCTACTCTGTGAACAATATTTATAGTGGAGGTTATAATACCTTCCTCACCAAGGGTGGTGTGTAGTGGTGATACCTTCCTCACCACGGGTGGTGTGTAGTGGTGATACCTTCCTCACCACGGGTGGTGTGTAGTGGTGATACCTTCCTCACCACGGGTGGTGTGTAGTGGTGATACCTTCCTCACCACGGGTGGTGTGTAGTGGTGATACCTTCCTCACCACGGGTGGTGTGTAGTGGTGATACCTTCCTCACCACGGGTGGTGATACCTTCCTCATCATGGGTGGTGTGTAGTGGTGATACCTTCCTCATCACGGGTGGTGTGTAGTGGTGATACCTTCCTTACCACGGGTGGTGATACCTTCCTCACCAGAGATGATGTGTAGTGGTGATACCTTCCTCATCACGGGTGGTGTGTAGTGGTGATGCCTTCCTTACCACGGATGGTGATACCTTCCTCACCAGGGATGATGTGTAGTGGTGATACCTTCCTCACCAGGGGTGATGTGTAGTGGTGATACCTTCCTCACCAGGGGTGATGTGTAGTGGTGATACCTTCCTCACCAGGGGTGATGTGTAGTGGTGATACCTTCCTCACCAGGGGTGATGTGTAGTGGTGATACCTTCCTCACCAGGGGTGATGTGTAGTGGTGATACCTTCCTCACCACGGGTGATGTGTAGTGGTGATACCTTCCTCACCACGGGCATCATATACTACAACATTGCCTCCACTCTAGCTGAAAATAGACATTGTCGTTTGTATTGAACTATTTTTGGTGGGTGCCAACTGGACCTGTGGATGCCAGCTACGTGTTTCATCACTTGGTTTTCGCTGCGAGCCTGGAGAGTTGGCGAAGTGGCTCAAACAAGGATTGGCTAGCTGGTGTTGGTCTCCGGCACTGACCAGGACAACTGTGAGAGAGGGTGGGATGATAGCGTAGAGGACACCTGTAAGTAGTATGTAACACCTGGCTCTCACGCACCTGCCCGCCCCTCTCACACGCCGACCTCATCCAACTTGTAAACAAACTGACGCATCCATCCCGCCATGTGTACAAGGAGTTGTGGTAACAGGTGACATCAGCCTGCTGGTGTCAACCCTGCCTCCCCTAGCCTCTTGTATGGCCCATGGTGTTCACTTCACCTATTTGCTAGTAATAACGTGTTATCGGTGGCTTTGTTACATTCTGCTGAGCATGACTGACTTGATGACCTCAAGGACAGATCAAGGCCACAAGGACTCCATTCAAGAACCACATCTCCCAGCTCTAGACCTTCATCCCTCCAGTAGTGATCAGACCTCATCCGACCCTAACGAATCCAGTAGTGGTTTTCCCTTTTCCAGTAGCGATCAGACCTCTCCAGACCCTAACGGATCCAGTAGTGGTCTTCACCTGTCCAGTAGTGATCAGTCTTCAGCCAGCCCCTACGATGTCAGCAGTGAACATCCCTCTCCCCTGACTTTATCTGGTCCCCACACGGCCAGCTGGGATGGGATTCCAAGCAAGGTTTACACTAGTCAAGATGCAGCGTCCGTATCTGATAACCTCTCATACTGGAATGTTGGGGCATGTGATTCTTCCACAGTGGCGAGTGGCTCGTTTTCACCAGACCAACACGCATCTGGTAGCCAGCACATCCCTTGTGATCAACTGTCCCTCTGTGACCAGCAAACATTTTATGATGTCATCCCCGAAGAGCACCGTGTGGAGTCAGCCAGAGTATCAACACGTCATCGTGGAAACTTCGCTTCAACAGCAAGACAGCCACGGCGTCATGCACCGAGGGGACCTGAGCCGTGTCTCAATGATGGCGGAAGTTACACGCCTCCGCTTGGCAGATTTGCCAAACTGGGTAAAGTTTCTACACCTGGAAGATACCAAAGCTCGTCGCTAGGACGTCCCTCTCGAAGGGGTCGCCTCGTAGTCACACCCAAATTCCCAGATGTCTTCAAGGAACGTGAGACGCGCTCCCAGACAGAACCTCCTTCTGGCATGGCCACACCAGATCTTCTTCAGGTGTCGTGGGTGTGGGAGTCTCGGCTGCCCACCCGGTCGTCGGCTTCTGTCCGTCGTCGACCGTCATGTCGCGTGTCGTGTCGCAGAAGACCGCGCACTCGCCTGACACCTCGTCGAGCACCCAGCAGCAGTAGCACCTCCCATCATAGTCACACTCCGGTAGATGACGAAGAGGTCGATCATGACAAGGGTTTCTGCAGTGGGGGAGAAATGAGTGATAACAGCGATGTCCCTGAAGATAAGATAATGGCGGTTGATAGAGTAATGCCGGATGTAGTGATGTTAGACAAGTGTAGTGTGGATTGTAAGTCTAACAGAACAATGACGACCGCAGTGTGTAGTGTGGAGGTCAAGGAGGCAGCTGCGCCCAGCACTGACACTCAGCAAGTCACTCTACGCAAAAAGACAAACTCTAGCTACCTGCACACAGTATCTAAATCACTTAAGCAAAAGTGGAGAAATTCAGATTTATTTTTCCCGAAACTGTTCAGTGAAACGATAAATATTAAAAGTAACGAGGTTAGCGGTAACAGAAAAAGCATATTGGAGAAAGCTAAAGACTTACCACTTCAGATGAAAAAGATTTCATGTTTTTTGTTTAAAAACCAGAAAGGTGTGAAAAATGTAGATATAATCATGAAAGGTGACGACGCTGCAAAGTTTTACCTGGAAATGAAGAAGACCGCGGAGACTGTTGATCGCAGGAGGAAGTATTCCCGGCACCCCAGTGTTCCCATTATTGTCTATTCTTCCGTGGGGGTCAAAGGACAGTGTTCCTTCTCACCAAGAAACAGTTTTAGGCGTTGTAAAACTTTAAACTGGAACCAGAAATACAAAACTGTGATGGACAGTCGTAGACAAGAAGAGTCTAGCGCACCGGCCATTCTTGTCACCTCGGCAGAGGAGCAGGTCATTCCTGACACCCAAGATGGGGGCCAGGGTGTAGTAGCCCGTACTCAAGACAACGCATCCCTCACTCAAAAGGGTGTAGTAACCCGGACTCTGGATGATGGTCTGAAGCAGCACCTACACCCCCTCCAGCAGGGGTGTTGGGAGGATAAGCAGCAGCAAGGTAGTGGTGGTGTGCTGGACAGGTTACTGGGTCGTCTCCGCCGACCACGCTCGCTCTCCACTTCTAGGTCCCGAGCCTCTGTAAGTTGTACATGTACACAATGTTTAGTGTAGCTTCCTATCTTCAAGTTGCTTCCATTTTAACGTAGCTTTACAAATAACTAAAAGAATTTTTATATGATTCTCACAACCCACTTGATTCATTTAAAGTGCAATAAGTGATGGAGGCATGAACTTCCCTCCACTAAACGCAAGTCAAAGATTCTGCTTAAGTGTACATTGCTCACTAAGTTAGGCAGATGAGCAAGAATGGTCGAGTGTCAGTAGGATCCTCCAAGCATGGGCCAGTGAGGCTAGTACTGTGCTGCTCTCTTGTTATTATTTAATTAAGAGGAGTGAAATTTTTATTTTGCTACAACTAATATATCAAATTGCAATATAACATAGTACAAAAAATTACGTTACAACATAGTACAAATGATACATCGTATACACAATTAGTCCTAGTTTTTACTAGTGTGATTCTCAGTGAGGATATATAAGACACACTGTATGAACACAGTGGACACGGGTCCATACAGTGTGTCCATACGACGTGGTAGTGAAGGAAGGGGGGGTTGTGGTTTTATTTTTGTCTACCAGTAATTTGTTGTAGTCTTGTTTACAACTTACTGTGATGATCCCACAAATTTTGAAGAAATTAGTTATCTTCAGTCTGTTTTTTTTTTAATAATTGCTTGGAGTAAGCATATAAACTTTGTGAGACGTTCTTGTGAGTGCTAGGATTCATTGACCCGGGCCGGGATCCATACCGGCAAATCATCTAGAATAGAATAGGATAGGATTCATCGTCTGGGTTTATTATAGTTTCAGATTTAAATTAGTATGTATAAAGTGTTGCGTCCCCTTGTGTTGAATACTCTTGCCTCCTGCAGAGTGATACTCATTAATTCCACCACATCAACCACAGTCCACAAACAAAATTTGAGAGACGGGACTGCATTGATTTTGTTCATGTGTTGAGGCTACTGAGAGGCCGGGGGAGGCAGCCTCGCACACTACCTGAGAAAGTACTGACTTTAAGAATCGTTTTTCAAGGCACCACCATGTTGCCAGACCTCTCTCACACGGATTTGTAACTTTTATTAATTGGCAGTTTATTATATGTAAAACTGTATGTTAGGAGAAATATTATGTTCAGATATTGATGGTGAGTGATGCGTAAGAACGCTTAGCGCAATGTGATGTTGATTTTTAAGGTTGTGTCTGAAAGGGAGAGTTATTGTGAGTTGTAATGCTGTTCTTGATCAGCAAGACGCATGTGCAACAGTTAGGTATCTTTATTCCGAAGCCTGAAGAAGCCTACACGGTAGTCGAGTCCAGAGGAGCAGTAGAGATGTAAAAACGATGTAATCAGTCTGTGTCTTATCAATTTGTCGGTATTATATACCAATATCATATTCACAGTGCTGTTCTGAGCTACTGCTCGGAGGATGAGCAGTAGCTGTACCAGTAGTAGTTAGCTGTGTCCCTCAGGCGGCACAACTAACTACTACTTGTGCAGCAGACATCATTCATACCTTTGAGTTGTAATAAGTAGTTAGACTAGTCTGGTGTTGAGCACTGTTGCTGCTGCCTTCGCTTATATCCACTCTCTCCCATCCCAGTACACTTTCACAATATTCACATCCATAATACATTGTCTACGTCGACCTGCACCTCGCTACTGCTCAAGAAATGTAGACTTTTGTTAAATAATTTTGCATTTTCACAATTAACTCACAAATAGGAAATGAAAACAATAGGTTTAGGTCCGGTGAACCATCATAAAGTTGCATGACTGCGACGCGCCGTGGTCGTAGACTCGCATGTGGCGGTGGTGGGTTTAATTCACCTACCTAACATGCAAAGCTTCCACTGCTCTTGCCTGCACTATCTTATTCATAGTAGCGTCGTCATGTGAACTAAGGCATATAGTGTTGTAGTGGTTGGTACTTTTGTTTAATAAATGTATGAAAGAGGGGAAGGTACCTAGGGATTGGCGGAGAGCATGTATAGTCCCTTTATATAAAGGGAAAGGGGACAAAAGAGACTGTAAAAATTATAGAGGAATAAGTTTACTGAGTATACCAGGAAAAGTATACGGTAGAGTTATAATTGAAAGAATTAGAGGTAAGACAGAATGTAGGATTGCGGATGAGCAAGGAGGTTTTAGAGTGGGTAGGGGATGTGTAGATCAAGTGTTTACATTGAAGCATATATGTGAACAGTATTTAGATAAAGGTAGGGAAGTTTTTATTGCATTTATGGATTTAGAAAAGGCATGTGATAGTGGATAGAGGAGCAATGTGGCAGATGTTGCAAGTATATGGAATAGGTGGTAAGTTATTAAATGCTGTAAAGAGTTTTTATGAGGATAGTGAGGCTCAGGTTAGGGTGTGTAGAAGAGAGGGAGAATACTTCCCGGTAAAAGTAGGTCTTAGACAGGGATGTGTAATGTCACCATGGTTGTTTAATATATTTATAGATGGGGTTGTAAAAGAAGTAAATGCTAGGGTGTTCGGGAGAGGGGTGGGATTAAATTTTGGGGAATCAAATTCAAAATGGGAATTGACAGTTACTTTTTGCTGATGATACTGTGCTTATGGGAGATTCTAAAGAAAAATTGCAAAGGTTAGTGGATGAGTTTGGGAATGTGTGTAAAGGTAGAAAGTTGAAAGTGAACATAGAAAAGAGTAAGGTGATGAGGGTATCAAATGATTTAGATAAAGAAAAATTGGATATCAAATTGGGGAGGAGGAGTACGGAAGAAGTGAATGTTTTCAGATACTTGGGAGTTGACGTGTCGGCGGATGGATTTATGAAGGATGAGGTTAATCATAGAATTGATGAGGGAAAAAAGTTGAGTGGTGTGTTGAGGTATATGTGGAGTCAAAAAACGTTATCTATGGAGGCAAAGAAGGGAATGTATGAAAGTATAGTAGTACCAACACTCTTATATAGGTGTGAAGCTTGGGTGGTAAATGCAGCAGCGAGGAGACGGTTGGAGGCAGTGGAGATGTCCTGTTTAAGGGCAATGTGTGGTGTAAATATCATGCAGAAAATTCGGAGTGTGGAAATTAGGAAAAGGTGTGGAGTTAATAAAAGTATTAGTCAGAGGGCAGAAGAGGGGTTGTTGAGGTGGTTTGGTCATTTAGAGAGAATGGATCAAAGTAGAATGACATGGGAAGCATATAAATCTATAGGGGAAGGAAGGCGGGGTAGGGGTCGTCCTCGAAAGGGTTGGAGAGAGGGGGTAAAGGAGGTTTTGTGGGCAAGGGGCTTGGACTTCCAGCAAGCGTGCATGAGCATGTTAGATAGGAGTGAATGGAGACGAATGGTACTTGGGACCTGACGATCTGTTGGAGTGTGAGCAGGGTAATATTTAGTGAAGGGATTCAGGGAAACCGGTTATTTTCATATAGTCGGACTTGAGTTCTGGAAATGGGAAGTACAATGCCTGCACTTTAAAGGAGGGGTTTGGGATATTGGCAGTTTGGAGGGATATGTCGTGTATCTTTATATGTGTATGCTTCTAAACTGTTGTACTCTGAGCACCTCTGCAAAATCAGTGATAATGTGTATGGTGAAAGTGTTGAATGATGATGAAAGTATTTTCTTTTTGGGGATTTTCTTTCTTTTTTTTGGGTCACCCTGCCTCGGTGGGAGACGGCCGACTTGTTGAAATATATATATATATATATATATATATATATATATATATATATATATATATATATATATATATATATATATATATATATATATATAGCATGGGACTATACCTGTGTGTCCACACTGGCTGACACCTATATCCATCGCAGTGTGGGGAGACAGGGAGGAGCTGCTGACCACAGGGAGGAGTATAAGATCAGGAAGTACAGGGACATAAGCCAACAGTATCAGTTTGTCCCAGTGGGATCAGAGATCTTGGGATCATGGGGAAAAAGTGCCACACGTTTCCTTAAAGAATTGGGTTCCAGACTCATCGACACCACCAGGGACCCAAGGGCAGCCACTTTTATGTTCCAGCGCCTCAGCGTGGCCATCCAAAGGGGAAATGCTTGCTGCATACTTGGCTCGCGTCCGGCCTTGGAGAAGCTGGAGGAAATCCATGATCTTTAATACATTGTACCATTGTATTCATGTTTATGTTTTTCTGTAAATGTATTCTGTTTATTAATAAATGTTCACATAGAGTATAAAATATAGGGGGTGGTAGGAGAAGAAAATATTATTGTAACCAAGAACGAGTGGTACTGAATCAATAACACTGCGACTAGCCGAGGATTCGAACCCATGTCGTTTTGACCCGCCTCATGGTGAGCGAAAATCACATGATGCTGTAACCCACAGGACCACGCAGTCCTACAAGAATCAAGCAACCAGCAGAGCTAGGTGTTTTACCTTGATCCGAGGACACAGGGTGGTGTGGGTGTCTCAGGGCTGATTTCATTCTAATCCTCGTTTGGTGTACTAGCCTCCAGGAGCGAGGCTCAGACCTCCGCAACACAATTGTCATCAAAGATTTGTTAAGTTACGCCTCTTAACTCTTTGTTTACCTCTTCAGATCTCCTCTCTCCCACACCCACCCTCCCATAACCACACATTTCTGGTGCTAGTATAAACCTTGGTAATAAATACCTGACTGGAAGCCTCGTTAATCGCCGTCACCGACACCATAGAGCGTAACGCTGGAAGCTACAAAACTTCTAAAACATTAGCGTACATGATACTCAACCAGGCAAAGCACCACCTACCCAGCAACACAGGAGTCACATGATCCCATTGTCTACCCGTCCTCATTCCTACATATTCTTCAGGTTACTGTGTGTCACTCACACCTCACACTCCGAGTATATATACTCTCTTTTTAACCTCTCTGTGTTAGAAGTGATCAAGGTCCCAGGACCGAAACGTTTTCAGTGTCCTACTGTTTGCTTACGTGTTTGTTTAGACTTAACCAAGTACTGCTTGGTTAACTCGACGCACTACCTCTGACTCAGGATGACAAAGTTGATCATGTGTATCAGAAACCTTTTCTACACAGAATCCTCACTCTGGAAAGGCGTAGAATTACGGGGGATATGGTTGAATTGTATGAATGGAAGACAGGCATAAATAAGGGAATATAAATAACATCCTAAAAACATCTAAGACAGGACTTGCAGCAGTGGTTTCAATTTGGGGAAAAAATAATTTAAAAAAGATAAGGAAAACATTAGTTTGGTAAATATAGTGGATGAGCGTAACAAACTCCCGAGTAGCCTCATTGAAGAAAAATCCTTGTGTAGCTTTAAGAATATATTAGACAGGTACATGGGTGGGTGTAAGGTGGCTTGCCTAGCATGGGCCAGCAGACCTGCTGTAGTGCTCCTTCCTTATGTTCTTATATATTGATGAATTAGACACGTGTGCAACATCTGGATACTTATAGTGTAGATGTTTCGCTATCCAGTGACTTTATCAGTACAAATTCAAGAACATAATTGGAAGACAGAACTATATAGAAAAGTTGAGTAATCAGTCCCTCAGCCTTGGAGTTGTTTAAGAGTACCACGTTCCTACCTAATGTTCCAGGGTATGGCCATGTCTGTCTCGATACTCCACTTCATATCTTTATTTACTACAAGTACACGTAGAAGGTATACAGACCATAGCTGACATCATTGACATACTACTATATAGAAAGCCGCATTTCGGGCAAATTAGGTCAGTTTTGTCCCAGGATGCGGCTCACACCAGTCCACTAACACCCAGGTACCTATTTTACCGATGGGTGAACATAGACAACCGGTGTAAGGAAACATGTCCAATGTTTCCACCCCTTCGCCGGGACTCAGACCCGGACCCTCACCGTGTGAACCGAGATGTTTTGTCACTAGGCCACGGGGCACTTGACACGAAGACGGCTCACCGCGCCCTTGTCATAGGGCTCCTCCTGCCATAGGACTGTAAGCGATACACCACTTGACATGAATGCTCACCATGCCCCTATCATAGGGCTGTAAATTATATATATCACGCGTACAAACTCCGACATTCCTTTGGGAGCCACTGCCGGGTCACCACATGGAGAAAACCCCGGCCAGGACCCGTCCTGGCAAACCTACATGAACATGAACCTGTCTGTCTACAGTGTCGCTTTGTGCCTCTTCTCTGGCAGGAGTGCCACTCTCCCCACAGGGTGCTTGTTTGACGAAGAACTCTGCATATCTTTCGGCGTAAATGGTGGGAATATTTCCCTTTTCGTCTAAATTAGCTGAAAGTTGTGGCAAGTGACGCGAAATGTTTGATGTACATGGGTTGTGGAATATGGAAAATAATAATGAATATTTTTATTATTATTATTATTATTATTATTATTATTATTATTATTATTGCGATTTATGTAATATGAGAGAGAGTTGGTTAGTGTGTACTCACCTAGTTGTACTCACCTAGTTGAGGTTGCGGGGGTCGAGTCCGAGCTCCTGGCCCCCGCCTCTTCACTGATCGCTACTAGGTCACTCTCCCTGAGCCGTGAGCTTTATCATACCTCTGCTTAAAGCTATGTATGGATCCTGCCTCCACTACATCGCTTCCCAAACTATTCCACTTACTGACTACTCTGTGGCTGAAGAAATACTTCCTAACATCCCTGTGATTCATCTGTGTCTTCAGCTTCCAACTGTGTCCCCTTGTTACTGTGTCCAATCTCTGGAACATCCTGTCTTTGTCCACCTTGTCAATTCCTCTCAGTATTTTGTATGTCGTTATCATGTCCCCCCTATCTCTCCTGTCCTCCAGTGTCGTCAGGTTGATTTCCCTTAACCTCTCCTCGTAGGACATACCTCTTAGCTCTGGGACTAGTCTTGTTGCAAACCTTTGCACTTTCTCTAGTTTCTTCACGTGCTTGGCTAGGTGTGGGTTCCAAACTGGTGTCGCATACTCCAATATGGGCCTAACGTACACGGTGTACAAGGTCCTGAATGATTCCTTATTAAGATGTCGGAATGCTGTTCTGAGGTTTGCTAGGCGCCCATATGCTGCAGCAGTTATTTGGTTGATGTGCGCTTCAGATGTGCCTGGTGTTATACTCACCCCAAGATCTTTTTCCTTGAGTGAGGTTTGTAGTCTCTGGCCCCCTAGACTGTACTCCGTCTCCGTCTGTGTGTGTGTGTGTGTGTGTGTGTGTGTGTGTGTGTGTGTAACAAGTTGATATTGATAGTATAAATGTGGTAATGGGCATCAGTTACGAATCTTTATTCCGAAACGTTTCGCCTACACAGCAAGCTTCTTTAGTCGAATACAGAAACAGAAGCAGTGGAGGCGTAAAAATGGTGTAATCAGTCCATCACCCTCATTGAAGTAGTTTTGAGGTGGTCAGTCCCTCAGCCTGGAGAAGAGTTCTGCTCTGTTGTCTGGAACATTGTGTTCCAGACACTAAGCGCACGCGCGCACGCACACACACACACACACACACACACACACACACACACACACACACACACACACACACACACACACACACACACACACACACACACCTGACGACATTGGAGGACAGGAGAGTCAAGGGAGACATGATAACGACATATAAAATACTGCGACGAATTGACAAGGTGGACAAAGACAGGATGTTCCAGAGATGGAACACAGAAATAAGGGGTCACAGTTGGAAGTTGAAGACTCCTATGAGTCAGAGGGATGTTAGGAAGTATTTTTTCAGTCATAGAGTAGTCAGGAAGTGGAACAGCTTAGAAAGTGACGTAGTGGAGGCAGGAACCACACATAGTTTTAAGACGAGGTTTGATAAAGGACCTAGTAGCAATTAGTGAAGAGGCGGGGCCAGGAGCTATGAATCGACCCCTGCAACCACAAATAGGTGAGTACACTCATCATCCCACCTACCAACCCTCCCTCCCTCCACCTACCTACCTACCCTTAACCAAAGCGTAAACCGATGGAATTCCAATCAATGCTCTTACATACGTGGCCAGTAAGAGGATCACGATAGCTGGTTTATTAGGTTTAAAACCTGTCGACTACAAGAGGTTCATTAAATGTGTATATCACTTGCACACCACCACTCAAGGGAACCCTGATCCCTAAAATAGGGATTAAAGTTAACAATATATACACTAAGAGTTGCACACATGATATCGTAGTAACATCTCTAGGAACGTGTTCATATTCTCCCCGTTCTGTGAAATAAACAACTGCTGCGAGCTGCAAGTGCGACACGTACCGTCCAATCTCCTTAAAATGTATCAGTACGTCTATGTATGCTCGATGCATGCAGAGGATGAGATAAGCTCAAAACCACCTGCCTGAAGGCTGGCTACTTTGGACCACAACGTCTAGCGTTAGCTGGGCTCCTAAGTAAAGTGCACTTGAGGTGCGCCAGCTGTAGTAGGTAGTTGTGGAGATGTCCTCTGTACCAAGATGTCCTCTGTACTAAGATGTTCATGTTATTGCTGTGTTTGACAAGGTGTATATTTCCAGTGGTTCTTACACTGTGATAGTAGCTTTACCTCCAGTGGTTCTTACACTGTGATAGTAGCTTTACCTCCAGTGGTTCTTACACTGTGATAGTAGCTTTACCTCCAGTGGTTCTTACACTGTGATAGTAGCTTTACCTCTTACACTGTGATAGTAGCTTTACCTCCAGTGGTTCTTACACTGTGATAGTTCTTACACTGTGGTAGTAGCTTTACCTCCAGTGGTTCTTACACTGTGATAGTAGTAGTTTGTGATAGTAGTGGTTCTTACACTGTGATAGTAGCTTTACCTCCAGTGGTTCTTACACTGTGATAGTAGCTTTACCTCCAGTGGTTCTTACACTGTGATAGTAGCTTTACCTCCAGTGGTTCTTACACTGTGATAGTAGCTTTACCTCCAGTGGTTCTTACACTGTGATAGTAGCTTTACATCCATTGGTTCTTACACTGTGATAGTAGCTTTACCTCCAGTGGTTCTTACACTGTGATAGTAGCTTTACCTCCAGTGGTTCTTACACTGTGATAGTAGCTTTACCTCCAGTGGTTCTTACACTGTGATAGTAGCTTTACCCCCAGTGGTTCTTACACTGTGATAGTAGCTTTACCTCCAGTGGTTCTTACACTGTGGTAGTAGCTTTACATCCATTGGTTCTTACACTGTGGTAGTAGCTTTACATCCATTGGTTCTTACACTGTGGTAGTAGCTTTATCTCCAGTGGTTCTTACACTGTGATAGTAGCTTTACCTCCAGTGGTTCTTACACTGTGGTAGTAGCTTTACATCCATTGGTTCTTACACTGTGGTAGTAGCTTTACATCCATTGGTTCTTACACTGTGGTAGTAGCTTTACATCCATTGGTTCTTACACTGTGGTAGTAGCTTTACATCCATTGGTTCTTACACTGTGGTAGTAGCTTTATCTCCAGTGGTTCTTACACTGTGATAGTAGCTTTACCTCCAGTGGTTCTTACACTGTGGTAGTAGCTTTACATCCATTGGTTCTTACACTGTGGTAGTAGCTTTACATCCATTGGTTCTTACACTGTGGTAGTAGCTTTACATCCATTGGTTCTTACACTGTGGTAGTAGCTTTATCTCCAGTGGTTCTTACACTGTGATAGTAGCTTTACCTCCAGTGGTTCTTACACTGTGGTAGTAGCTTTACCTTCAGTGGTTCTTACACTGTGGTAGTAGCTTTACATCCATTGGTTCTTACACTGTGGTAGTAGCTTTATCTCCAGTGGTTCTAACAGTCATACGTCTCTTAGTGTGTATACCAAGTAGTTTACATTGTGTCGGAACAATAGTGTCGTTACTACGAACTGGATGTTACCAGCTGGTACACCGCATACCTAACTGTTGTAACTCCGTGGTTCTACATACCTTATTGTTGTAACTCCGTGGTTCTACATACCTTATTGTTGTAACTCCGTGGTTCTACATGCCTTATTGTTGTCACTCCGTGGTTCTACATGCCTTATTGTTGTAACTCCGTGGTTCTACATACCTTATTGTTGTAACTCCGTGGTTCTACATACCTTATTGTTGTAACTCCGTGGTTCTACATGCCTTATTGTTGTAACTCCGTGGTTCTACATGCCTTATTGTTGTCACTCCGTGGTTCTACATACCTAACTGTTGTAACTCCGTGGTTCTACATACCTTATTGTTGTCACTCCGTGGTTCTACATACCTAACTGTTGTAACTCCGTGGTTCTACATACCTTATTGTTGTAACTCCGTGGTTCTACATGCCTTATTGTTGTAACTCCGTGGTTCTACATACCTTATTGTTGTAACTCCGTGGTTGTACATGCCTTATTGTTGTAACTCCGTGGTTCTACATACCTTATTGTTGTAACTCCGTGGTTCTACATACCTTATTGTTGTAACTCCGTGGTTCTACATACCTTATTGTTGTAACTCCGTGGTTCTACATGCCTTATTGTTGTAACTCCGTGGTTCTACATACCTTATTGTTGTAACTCCGTGGTTCTACATACCTTATTGTTGTAACTCCGTGGTTCTACATACCTTATTGTTGTAACTCCGTGGTTCTACATACCTTATTGTTGTAACTCCGTGGTTCTACATACCTTATTGTTGTAACTCCGTGGTTCTACATGCCTTATTGTTGTAACTCCGTGGTTCTACATACCTTATTGTTGTAACTCCGTGGTTCTACATACCTTATTGTTGTAACTCCGTGGTTCTACATACCTTATTGTTGTAACTCCGTGGTTCTACATGCCTTATTGTTGTAACTCCGTGGTTCTACATACCTTATTGTTGTAACTCCGTGGTTCTACACACCTTATTGTTGTAACTCCGTGGTTCTACATACCTTATTGTTGTAACTCCGTGGTTCTACATACCTTATTGTTGTAACTCCGTGGTTCTACATACCTTATTGTTGTAACTCCGTGGTTCTACATGCCTTATTGTTGTAACTCCGTGGTTCTACATGCCTTATTGTTGTCACTCCGTGGTTCTACATGCCTTATTGTTGTAACTCCGTGGTTCTACATACCTTATTGTTGTAACTCCGTGGTTCTACATACCTTATTGTTGTAACTCCGTGGTTCTACACACCTTATTGTTGTAACTCCGTGGTTCTACATACCTTATTGTTGTAACTCCGTGGTTCTACACACCTTATTGTTGTAACTCCGTGGTTCTACATGCCTTATTGTTGTAACTCCGTGGTTCTACATACCTTATTGTTGTCACTCCGTGGTTCTACATGCCTTATTGTTGTAACTCCGTGGTTCTACACACCTTATTGTTGTAACTCCGTGGTTCTACATACCTTATTGTTGTAACTCCGTGGTTCTACACACCTTATTGTTGTAACTCCGTGGTTCTACATACCTTATTGTTGTAACTCCGTGGTTCTACATACCTTATTGTTACTCCGCACTTGCACTACATCCTGTGTGATGTCCTCGCCTAGTGTGTGCCTGGAGTATACTGTGTGATATATGCACTCAGCCAGGAGTATACTGTGTGATATATGCACTCAGCCAGGAGTATACTGTGTGATATATGCACTCAGCCAGGGGTATACTGTGTGATATATGCACTCAGCCAGGAGTATACTGTGTGATATATGCACTCAGCCAGGAGTATACTGTGTGATATATGCACTCAGCCAGGGGTATACTGTGTGATATATGCACTCAGCCAGGAGTATACTGTGTGATATATGCACTCAGCCAGGGGTATACTGTGTGATATATGCACTCAGCCAGGAGTATACTGTGTGATATATGCACTCAGCCAGGGGTATACTGTGTGATATATGTACTCAGCCAGGAGTATACTGTGTGATATATGCACTCAGCCAGGGGTATACTGTGTGATATATGCACTCAGCCAGGAGTATACTGTGTGATATATGCACTCAGCCAGGGGTATACTGTGTGATATATGCACTCAGCCAGGAGTGTACTGTGTGATATATGCACTCAGCCAGGAGTATACTGTGTGATATATGTACTCAGCCAGGAGTATACTGTGTGATATATGCACTCAGCCTGGAGTATACTGTGTGATATATGTACTCAGCCAGGAGTATACTGTGTGATATATGCACTCAGCCAGGAGTATACTGTGTGATATATGTACTCAGCCAGGAGTATACTGTGTGATATATGCACTCAGCCAGGAGTATACTGTGATATATGTACTCAGCCAGGAGTATACTGTGTGATATATGCACTCAGCCAGGAGTATACTGTGTGATATATGCACTCAGCCAGGGGTATACTGTGTGATATATGCACTCAGCCAGGAGTATACTGTGTGATATATGCACTCAGCCAGGAGTATACTGTGTGATATATGCACTCAGCCAGGAGTATACTGTGTGATATATGCACTCAGCCAGGGGTATACTGTGTGATATATGCACTCAGCCAGGAGTATACTGTGTGATATATGCACTCAGCCAGGAGTATACTGTGTGATATATGCACTCAGCCAGGAGTATACTGTGTGATATATGCACTCAGCCAGGGGTATACTGTGTGATATATGTACTCAGCCAGGAGTATACTGTGTGATATATGCACTCAGCCAGGAGTATACTGTGTGATATATGCACTCAGCCAGGAGTATACTGTGTGATATATGCACTCAGCCAGGGGTATACTGTGTGATATATGCACTCAGCCAGGAGTATACTGTGTGATATATGCACTCAGCCAGGGGTATACTGTGTGATATATGCACTCAGCCAGGGGTATACTGTGTGATATATGCACTCAGCCAGGAGTATACTGTGTGATATATGCACTCAGCCAGGAGTATACTGTGTGATATATGCACTCAGCCAGGAGTATACTGTGTGATATATGCACTCAGCCAGGAGTATACTGTGTGATATATGCACTCAGCCAGGAGTATACTGTGTGATATATGCACTCAGCCAGGAGTATACTGTGTGATATATGCACTCAGCCAGGAGTATACTGTGTGATATATGCACTCAGCCAGGAGTATACTGTGTGATATATGCACTCAGCCAGGAGTATACTGTGTGATATATGCACTCAGCCAGGGGTATACTGTGTGATATATGCACTCAGCCAGGAGTATACTGTGTGATATATGCACTCAGCCAGGGGTATACTGTGTGATATATGCACTCAGCCAGGAGTATACTGTGTGATATATGCACTCAGCCAGGAGTATACTGTGTGATATATGCACTCAGCCAGGAGTATACTGTGTGATATATGCACTCAGCCAGGGGTATACTGTGTGATATATGCACTCAGCCAGGGGTATACTGTGTGATATATGCACTCAGCCAGGAGTATACTGTGTGATATATGCACTCAGCCAGGAGTATACTGTGTGATATATGCACTCAGCCAGGAGTATACTGTGTGATATATGCACTCAGCCAGGGGTATACTGTGTGATATATGCACTCAGCCAGGGGTATACTGTGATATATGCACTCAGCCAGGAGTATACTGTGTGATATATGTACTCAGCCAGGGGTATACTGTGTGATATATGTACTCAGCCAGGAGTATACTGTGTGATATATGCACTCAGCCAGGGGTATACTGTGTGATATATGCACTCAGCCAGGAGTATACTGTGTGATATATGCAATCAGCCAGGGGTATACTGTGTGATATATGCACTCAGCCAGGAGTATACTGTGTGATATATGCACTCAGCCAGGAGTATACTGTGTGATATATGCACTCAGCCAGGAGTATACTGTGTGATATATGCACTCAGCCAGGAGTATACTGTGTGATATATGCACTCAGCCAGGAGTATACTGTGTGATATATGCACTCAGCCAGGAGTATACTGTGTGATATATGCACTCAGCCAGGAGTATACTGTGTGATATATGCACTCAGCCAGGAGTATACTGTTTGATATAAGCACTCAGCGAGGAGTATACTGGGATATATGCACTCAGCCATGAGTATACTGTGTGATATATGCACTCAGCCAGGAGTATACTGTGTGATATATGCACTCAGCCAGGAGTATACTGTGTGATATATGCACTCAGCCAGGAGTATACTGTGTGATATATGCACTCAGCCAGGAGTATACTGTGTGATATATGCACTCAGCCAGGGGTATACTGTGTGATATATGCACTCAGCCAGGAGTATACTGTGTGATATATGCACTCAGCCAGGGGTATACTGTGTGATATATGCACTCAGCCAGGAGTATACTGTGTGATATATGCACTCAGCCAGGAGTATACTGTGTGATATATGCACTCAGCCAGGGGTATACTGTGTGATATATGCACTCAGCCAGGAGTATACTGTGTGATATATGCACTCAGCCAGGGGTATACTGTGTGATATATGCACTCAGCCAGGGGTATACTGTGTGATATATGCACTCAGCCAGGGGTATACTGTGTGATATATGCACTCAGCCAGGGGTATACTGTGTGATATATGCACTCAGCCAGGAGTATACTGTGTGATATATGTACTCAGCCAGGAGTATACTGTGTGATATATGCACTCAGCCAGGAGTATACTGTGTGATATATGCACTCAGCCAGGAGTATACTGTGTGATATATGCACTCAGCCAGGGGTATACTGTGTGATATATGCACTCAGCCAGGAGTATACTGTGTGATATATGCACTCAGCCAGGAGTATACTGTGTGATATATGCACTCAGCCAGGAGTATACTGTGTGATATATGCACTCAGCCAGGAGTATACTGTGTGATATATGCACTCAGCCAGGAGTATACTGTGTGATATATGCACTCAGCCAGGAGTATACTGTGTGATATATGCACTCAGCCAGGAGTATACTGTGTGATATATGCACTCAGCCAGGAGTATACTGTGTGATATATGCACTCAGCCAGGGGTATACTGTGTGATATATGCACTCAGCCAGGAGTATACTGTGTGATATATGCACTCAGCCAGGGGTATACTGTGTGATATATGCACTCAGCCAGGGGTATACTGTGTGATATATGCACTCAGCCAGGAGTATACTGTGTGATATATGCACTCAGCCAGGGGTATACTGTGTGATATATGCACTCAGCCAGGGGTATACTGTGTGATATATGCACTCAGCCAGGGGTATACTGTGTGATATATGCACTCAGCCAGGGGTATACTGTGTGATATATGCACTCAGCCAGGAGTATACTGTGTGATATATGCACTCAGCCAGGGGTATACTGTGTGATATATGCACTCAGCCAGGGGTATACTGTGTGATATATGCACTCAGCCAGGAGTATACTGTGTGATATATGCACTCAGCCAGGGGTATACTGTGTGATATATGCACTCAGCCAGGGGTATACTGTGTGATATATGCACTCAGCCAGGGGTATACTGTGTGATATATGCACTCAGCCAGGGGTATACTGTGTGATATATGCACTCAGCCAGGAGTATACTGTGTGATATATGTACTCAGCCAGGAGTATACTGTGTGATATATGCACTCAGCCAGGAGTATACTGTGTGATATATGCACTCAGCCAGGAGTATACTGTGTGATATATGCACTCAGCCAGGGGTATACTGTGTGATATATGCACTCAGCCAGGAGTATACTGTGTGATATATGCACTCAGCCAGGAGTATACTGTGTGATATATGCACTCAGCCAGGAGTATACTGTGTGATATATGCACTCAGCCAGGAGTATACTGTGTGATATATGCACTCAGATAGGAGTATACTGTGTGATATATGCACTCAGCCAGGAGTATACTGTGTGATATATGCACTCAGCCAGGAGTATACTGTGTGATATATGCACTCAGCCAGGGGTATACTGTGTGATATATGCACTCAGCCAGGAGTATACTGTGTGATATATGCACTCAGCCAGGAGTATACTGTGTGATATATGCACTCAGCCAGGAGTATACTGTGTGATATATGCACTCAGCCAGGGGTATACTGTGTGATATATGCACTCAGCCAGGGGTATACTGTGTGATATATGCACTCAGCCAGGAGTATACTGTGTGATATATGCACTCAGCCAGGAGTATACTGTGTGATATATGCACTCAGCCAGGAGTATACTGTGTGATATATGCACTCAGCCAGGGGTATACTGTGTGATATATGCACTCAGCCAGGAGTATACTGTGTGATATATGCACTCAGCCAGGAGTATACTGTGTGATATATGCACTCAGCCAGGTGTTTACTGTGTGATATATGCACTCAGCCAGGATACTGTGTGATATATGCACTCAGCCAGGAGTATACTGTGTGATATATGCACTCAGCCAGGAGTATACTGTATACTGTGTGATATATGCACTCAGCCAGGAGTATACTGTGTGATATATGCACTCAGCCAGGAGTATACTGTGTGATATATGCACTCAGCCAGGGGTATACTGTGTGATATATGCACTCAGCCAGGAGTATACTGTGTGATATATGCACTCAGCCAGGAGTATACTGTGTGATATATGCACTCAGCCAGGAGGTATACTGTGTGATATATGCACTCAGCCAGGAGTATACTGTGTGATATATGCACTCAGCCAGGAGTATACTGTGTGATATATGCACTCAGCCAGGAGTATACTGTGTGATATATGCACTCAGCCAGGAGTATACTGTGTGATATATGCACTCAGCCAGGAGTATACTGTGTGATATATGCACTCAGCCAGGAGTATACTGTGTGATATATGCACTCAGCCAGGAGTATACTGTGTGATATATGCACTCAGCCAGGAGTATACTGTGTGATATATGCACTCAGCCAGGAGTATACTGTGTGATATATGCACTCAGCCAGGAGTATACTGTGTGATATATGCACTCAGCCAGGAGTATACTGTGTGATATATGCACTCAGCCAGGAGTATACTGTGTGATATATGCACTCAGCCAGGGGTATACTGTGTGATATATGCACTCAGCCAGGAGTATACTGTGTGATATATGCACTCAGCCAGGAGTATACTGTGTGATATATGCACTCAGCCAGGAGTATACTGTGTGATATATGCACTCAGCCAGGGGTATACTGTGTGATATATGCACTCAGCCAGGAGTATACTGTGTGATATATGCACTCAGCCAGGAGTATACTGTGTGATATATGCACTCAGCCAGGAGTATACTGTGTGATATATGCACTCAGCCAGGAGTATACTGTGTGATATATGCACTCAGCCAGGAGTATACTGTGTGATATATGCACTCAGCCAGGGGTATACTGTGTGATATATGCACTCAGCCAGGAGTATACTGTGTGTGATATATGCACTCAGCCAGGAGTATACTGTGTGATATATGCACTCAGCCAGGAGTATACTGTGTGATATATGCACTCAGCCAGGGGTATACTGTGTGATATATGCACTCAGCCAGGGGTATACTGTGTGATATATGCACTCAGCCAGGAGTATACTGTGTGATATATGCACTCAGCCAGGAGTATACTGTGTGATATATGCACTCAGCCAGGAGTATACTGTGTGATATATGCACTCAGCCAGGGGTATACTGTGTGATATATGCACTCAGCCAGGGGTATACTGTGTGATATATGCACTCAGCCAGGAGTATACTGTGTGATATATGCACTCAGCCAGGGGTATACTGTGTGATATATGCACTCAGCCAGGAGTATACTGTGTGATATATGCACTCAGCCAGGGGGATACTGTGTGATATATGCACTCAGCCAGGAGTATACTGTGATATATGCACTCAGCCAGGAGTATACTGTGTGATATATGCACTCAGCCAGGAGTATACTGTGATATATGCACTCAGCCAGGGGTATACTGTGTGATATATGCACTCAGCCAGGAGAATACTGTGTGATATATGCACTCAGCCAGGAGTATACTGTGTGATATATGCACTCAGCCAGGGGTATACTGTGTGATATATGCACTCAGCCAGGAGTATACTGTGTGATATATGCACTCAGCCAGGAGTATACTGTGTGATATATGCACTCAGCCAGGGGTATACTGTGTGATATATGCACTCAGCCAGGAGTATACTGTGTGATATATGCACTCAGCCAGGAGTATACTGTGTGATATATGCACTCAGCCAGGAGTATACTGTGTGATATATGCACTCAGCCAGGGGTATACTGTGTAATATATGCACTCAGCCAGGAGTATACTGTGTGATATATGCA